>NC_044980.1:150220274-150379336 GCF_008728515.1 Papio anubis
GAAGTTTGATTCATCCTGAGGCAAAATTCCTCTCAGCTTCCAAATACAACATGGTGGGACAGGCATAGGATAGACGTGCTGATTCCAAAAGAGAGATGCTGAAAAGAACAAGGTGACAGGTCCCCAAAAGTGCAAAATCTAGCAAGGCAAATTCCATCAGATCTTAAAGTTCTTCAACAATCCTCTTTGGCTGGATGTTCTGCCCTGTAGGCCCACTGGGTCAGCAGTGTCACCCCCACAGCACTAGGCAGTGGCCAGCATCATAGCTCTTTGCCACAGTCCCCTACCCCAAGGCACTGGGCAGGGGCAGCCTGGCCTGCTTAAGAGAAGGAGACTCCACCCTTTCACTCCCTGCCTCCCCAACAGCCCGCTGTGGTGGGAGTGGCAACCCTGATGATCTGTGAATCATTTTTCTTAAAGAATGAAGCAAGCTGTATTATCCTGTCCTATAGAACAAAATTCTAAAAGCCTTCCTTTGTTTCATCCTGTCTTTACTCCTTTTGGTCTAAACTGGCAATGTCTTTGCTGGTAAAACCCATCTCTATTTCTAGCTTCTAATGAGATGACTGATTAGCTCCATGGGTTATTGTCCATCCACACCCTTAGCGTTCTCTCCAGAAAATCCTTTTTCATGTTTTGCAAGATGAATAGGCCGATAATTTTCCAAATCTTCAAGTTTTGTTTCCTTTTTGCTTAGCAATTCCTTCCATTTATCTCCGTCCACTCACATTTTACGTAAGTACCAAGGAGAAGCCAGGCCTCATCTTCAACACTTTGGAAATCTCTGCAGCTAAATGTTTAAGTTCATCACTTGCAATTTCTACTTTCCACAAAACACTAGAACACAGTTGGTGGTGGAGAAAACACAAACTCAAAGTGCTTTTTCCTTTTCTCTCACTCAACACAACAACAATCAACAGAGAAGACTTCTGTGATCAAAGATGTGGGGGCTTTCCCCACACACCAAGCAGCAATCAATTCAGACACTACCCACCTACAGATCGCATCAGATCCCACAGGTTGAGGGCTCAGTTTCCAAGATTGGGCCCCCTTCAGACACCAGTCACAAGTCTGGGCTTCCAGAACTTCTGACCGACTGACTTCCAATTGGGGTTCCCAGGACACCTCTTTGGGTTTAATTAATTTACTGGAGCAGCTCACAGAACTCAGGGAAGCACTTGTTTACGTAAACCCAGCAAGGCCTGTGTCTTCAGATTCTTCTTGACCTCTCTGTGCAACATTCCTTCCTCAAGAGTATAGGGCAGCTTGCTTCAGCACTACGTCTATTAAATTGGAAAGATATAGAGATTAGTCTGGCTCCTGTGCAAGGATAACATGAAAATTCATGATGCATTCTATATTTTAAAAGTAAAAAATAAAGAGTATAGGGCAGGCTCCTCTCTGCAGTGAGAGTCTATGACCCACAATTAGATTATAGTCCTGCTGTAGGCAGGTGAAGGAAGGGCAGAAGAAGGTCAGATTCTGTTTCCTGGCACCTGTTTCTGAGACCTAAAGTGCCCCAATATCACAACAAAAGACTATAACAAGGGCTATGGGAGTTATGAGACAGGAAACATAGATGAAAACCAATATACATATATATCATAATATCACAGCAATTCAGCTGAACCCTTTGCCATGTTATAAGTAGTACTGGGGTTCACAAACCAATATCCCAAGATATGGCACTTTGACACATTAAACTAAAAAAGGCTTCACGTCTCTTTGACCTTTCCCCACACTCTCCTGTCTCTCAATCCTTTGTCTCTCCCAAAGCACAGGATGAAGTTGTTCTCTGAAATTCCCTTATCTGCCTAAAGTCTGGACCTGCCAAAGAAGACAACAACTGTCTCGGGTGCCTTCCCTGTGTTTTCATTAGCTGCATTCATATCGCAGGAAGACTGGAGTCTGTCAACACACCTGAACAGACTTTTGTCACAAACCATTGTCAGGTCTGTGGGCCAAAAGACTCTGTCCTAGGCCATTGTATGTTCTTCAAGCCCACCGAATTCCCCTAAAAATCATGTACTATCCCCCTAAAATCATCCACACTTCCCTATCTCCCTTTCCCCTAAGAAGTAGGGTGTATAAACATCCGTACCCCAATGGGATATTGGACAGTCACTCTGTGATTCTCTCCCATGCATGCTAATAAATGTGTATGCATTGTCTCCAGTTAATCTGCCTTTTGTGAGTTGATTTTTTGCTGAAACTTCAGAGGGCAAAGGGGAAGTTTTCTCTTAGCCCCTACACAAGAATCACCTTTCCTCCAGTTTCCAATAACATGTTCCTCATTTCCATCATAGACCTCACCAGAATAGCTCTTAATATTCATGTTTCTACTAATATTCTGTTCCTGATGATATATGCATTCTCCAAGATGAGAGAAGCTTTCTCTACAGGTCTCCTCCTGTCTCCCTGAGCCCTGGTCAGAATCACCTTTAACATCTACACTTCTTTTTTTTTTTTTTTTTTTTTTTATACTTTAAGTTCTAGGGTGCATGTGCACAATGTGCAGGCTTGTTACATATGTATACATGTGCCATGTTGGTGTGCTGCACCCATTAACTTGTCATTTACATTAGGTATATCTCCTAATGCTATCCCTCCCCCCTACCCCCTCTCCACAATAGGCCCTGGTGTGTGATGTTCCCCTTCCTGTGTCCAAGAGATCTCACTGTTCAATTCCCACCTATGAGTGAGAGCATGCGGTATTTGGTTTTCTGTTCTTGCGATAGTTTGCTGAGAATGATGGTTTCCAGCTGCATCCATATCCCTACAAAGGACACGAGCTCATCCTTTTTTATGGCTGCATAGTATTCCATGGTGTAAATGTGCCACATTTTCTTAATCCAGTCTGTCACTGATGGACATTTGGGTTGGTTCCAAGTCTTTGCTATTGTGAATAGTGCCACAATAAACATATGTGTGCTACATCTACACTTCTATCAATAGTCCTTCAAAGCAATCTTGGCTTTTTCTAGCATGCACCTCAAAGCTCATCCAGCCTTTACCCATTACTCGGTTGCAAACTAACTTCCGCATTTTTAGGTATTTTGTTATAGCATAGCTGACTTCTCAGTATCAAAACCTGTATTAGTCTGTTAAGGCTGCCAAAACAAAATACCACAAACTGGTGGCTTAAATAACAGATTTTTTTTTTTTTTTTTTGAGACAGAGTCTCTCTCTGTTGCCCAGGCTGGAGTGCAGTGGTGCAATCTTAGCTCACTACAACCTCTACCTCCCAGGCTCAAGCGATCCTTCTGCTTCCTGAGTAGCTAGGACTATAGGTGCACACCACCACACCTGGCTAATTTTTGTATATTTTTGTTGAGATGGGATTTTGCCATGTAGACGAGGCTGGTCTCAAACTCCTGGGCTCAAGCAATCCTCCCTCCTCAGCCTCCCAAAGTGCTGGGATTATGGGCAAGAGTGACCACACCCGGCCAGAAATTTATTTTCTCACAGTTCTGGGGGCTAGGAGTCCAAGCTCAAGCTCCCATCAGGCTTGCTTTCTGGCAAGGCCTCTGTTCCTGGCCTGTAGAATGGTCACCTCCTCACTGTGCCCTCACATGGCCTCTTCTCTCAGTGAGACAGAGAGTGAGTGGAGGGGATGGGTCTCTTCCTCTTATTATTTTATTTTATTTTATTTTATTTTATTTTATTTTAATTTATTTTTGAGATGAAGTCTTGCTCTGTCACCCAGGCTGGAGTACAGTGGCACAATCTCAGCTCACTGCAACCTCCACCTCCCGGGTTAAACAATTCTCCTGTCTCAGCCTCCCAAGTAGCTGGGATTACAGGTGTGTACCACCACGCCCAGCTAATTTTTTGTACTTTTAGTAGAGATGGGATTTCACCATGTTGGCCAGGTTGGTCTCGAACTCCTGACCTCAAGTCATTCACCCACCTCAGCCTCCCAAAGTGCTGGGATTACAGGCGCCCAGCCTCTCTTCCTCTTATGATAAGGACATCAGTCCTATCGGAGTAGGGCCCCACCCTCATGACCTCATTTAACCTTCATTACCTCCTTAGAAGCCCTATCTCCAAATCCAGTCACATTGGGGGTTAGGATTCCAACTTATGAATTTGGGGGCTGGGAGAGACAAATGTAGTCTATAATTATGGCTATAGCCCTAGAGCCATGAGACTACAATTCTAGTCCCAGTTTTCTCTCCAACCAGTTCTGTGACCTTGGGTGAGTCACTTCTCCTTTCTGGGACTGAGTTTCTGCTGAATAACTTGGGAACAGGAATGGCTGCCCCCAGTGCATGTCACCCAGGAGCTGTGACGAGCAATTGCGATGATGGGAGTGAAAGTTCCGTGACAAGTGGAAAATGCTGAAGTGCCATGCCTAACTGACTCTGTAGACAGGTCTCCTTGCAAAAGACATACAAACTCCATACTCGAAGTTCCCTTCCCTTTGCTGGCACTCGGCTGATCAATATTTAATCAGTATGTAGGCCTGAAAATTGGGAGGTAGCTCACAAGACAAAAAGTCCAGTGGTTCATGCACAACCAAGGAATCACAGAGTTCCCAGTGTAGTCTCATCCTACTCCTCCTCCCCACTTATCCACAGGAACGGGTATATATACAACTTTGACCTTGTAGAAGCCTTCCCATGTATTTGTAAAGAACGTATATGTTATTTATAAAGAGTATTAAGTCGCTACATAATCTTTGAAATATTCATGACATTTAACCTAGTAATTACATTTCTGGGAAACTATCCTAAAAAAATAATCTGCAATGCACACACAGATTTATGGACTAGAATGCTCATAATGGTGTTATTTATAATAGTGAAAATATTGGAAACAACCTAAATATTCAACTGTGAAAGAACAGTTCATAAATTATAGAATATCCATAAGATGGATTATTATGCAGCCACTTAAAATGATGGGAGTTTCTGCTCTGATGGTAGGTGAAAAAAAGCAGGGTCCAAAATTACATTTAAGTATGATCTCAGCTATGTAAATAAAAGACATTTCTAAAAAGACTTGAAGGAAGCGTGTCATAATGTTAACAGTAGTAACCTCTGCATGGTAAAACTATGGATGACAGGGTTTTTTGGTTCGGTTTTGTTTTCCTGTGTGTTCTTTCTCTCTCTTTCATTTTCTACAATAATGAAGTACAGTCAGGCATTGCTTAATGACAGGGATACATTCTGAGACACATCATTAGGCGATTTTGTCATGGGAACATCATAGAGTGCACTTACACAAACCTAGATGGCATAGCCTATCATACAACCAGGCTATATGGTGTAGCCTATTGCTCCTGGGTGACAAACCTGTATAGCATCCTACTGTACTGAATACTGTAGGCAACTGTAACACAATTGTAAGTACTTGTGCATCTAAACATAGAAAGTACAACGCAGTGTGCTACGATGGGCTATGATGCCACTAGGGGACAGGAATATTTCAGTCTTATGGGATCAGGCATCTGGTCCCTCATTGACTGAAATGTCATTATATGGCACATAACTATATTACTTTAGTCATGGGAGGGTGGGTAAATGTTAAATACAGAAAGGAACACAAAAGGTATCTTAAACAGAGTTTTGCAAACTTGACCTCTGTATGTATATACGGCTGACCTTCTCTGACGATGGGAAAACTGAGCCGAAGTTACAGCAACCAGTTCCAGAATGTGGGAGTTGAAGTGACACAGGTCACTGGTCATCTCTAGCTAGAGTATACTATTAATATTATGGTTAGGAAGTGGCCATCCTGCCAGGGATTAAATCCCTTTTCTGTCCCTTCTTAGCTGTGTGAACTTGGGCCACTAAATTTTTCTGTGATGCTGTTGTCTCATCTATAAAGGACAATGATAATGACAGTTTTTGTGAGGCTTAAATGGGTATTTAGAATAGCATCTATCACACAGCAGGCAGTCAATGAATGCTAGTCAGTATTACCCTCCTTCTACTGCTAATAAGCACTGAGAGGTGGGCTGTTATTTATAATGCCTAGCTTGTGCTTTTTGTTGTATAATGTGTGAAGAGTCTAATTTTATACTTGTTGTCTAATTATTATCAATGATAATGGTCATGTTATACTATTATTGTCTTTTTCCTATCCCCTCGCCCTAGATTGTGAGCCCCTTGTGAATAGGAGCTGGACCTTGTTCTTCACTCAGCCCTCCAGCATTTGGGAGGCACAATCAATGTTTAATTAAACAAATTAGAAGTTAAACAATTAATAATAATTATCTCATCCTGGCTCCGCTCAAACTTCCAAGCCCCTCATTAAAGAATCATCTTTGTTGTGTCCCTGTTATGGGAATAATGTTGGACCTCTGATAACTTTGCTTTGTGAACCATTTTCTCAGCAACTTGCTCTTTAAAGTTCTGTTTACTTAGATATAATTTATATACATTAACATTCTCTGTTTTTTAAATCTATGGTTCCATGAGTTTTGACAAGCACACACCGTGGAATAACCACTTGCAGATCAAGACCACGCCAAAAACTTTCCTCCTATCTCTTTGCATTCAGCCACTCCCCTCACTCCTGAAATCACTGGTCTATTTTATGTCCTTCTCAAGTTGCCTTTTCCAGATGTCATATAAATAGAAGCACACAGGATATAGACTCTGGATATGGTTTCTTTCACTTAGCATAGTGCATTTAAGATTCATCCAGGTCACTGCATTATCAATATTTCCTGCCTTTTTATCATTCAGTAGTACTCCATTGTATAGATGTGTCATTGTCAGTTTATTCGGTCACCCGTGAAGGATATTTGGGTGTTTCAGTTTTGGTTGGTCATGAATAAAGTCACTATATATATATATTCAGGTTTTATTTGAACACAATCTTTCGTTTCCGTAGGGTGAAAGCAATTCCACTGGGTATTGTGGTTAAGTATATGTTTAACTTTACAAGGAACTGCAAAAAATATTTTCCAAGGTGGTTGTACAACTTTGCCTTCCCACAAGCAAGGTGTGAAAGTTCTGGTTGCTCTGCTTCCTTGTCAGCACTTGGTATTGCAAGTTCTTTTGATTTTAGCCATTGTAATGGATGTGTAGTTTCTTAACAATTATCTTGCTCTTCAAATACTCCATGATGTAGCCAGGTAGGATGATTATATCCATTTTGATGAAAGGAATTAAAGCCTAAAGAGAGTCTTTACTCATGTTTTATCGATATAGTAAAGACTTTAGTCTTTATTTCTGTTTTTTTAAATAATTCCCAGAAGAAGCAAATCTCCCTAAACCCTGGATAACTCACAAAGCTCTTGAAATCATTCATTCAGCAAGCATTCACTGAATACCTATTATGTTCCCAGCATCTGCTAAAATCTACAGAGAGTCTGAGATAGGGTTTCCATTATAACAATTATGGTAAGGGGAGGGGCATAAAAGAAAGGAGCTGGTAGGAACTGCCAAGTAAATTAAGTGACTGATTACAGAGGAGGATCAAGTTTCTTGACATATGACTCGTGTCCTTTGATTTGTCAACATTGGGTACTGTCCCCAACATGGTGCATAATAACAACTATCATATATGGAGCACCCTGATTGGTTCCAAGCACAGTGCCTACATCATCTCATTTTATGCCCATAACAGTCCCATGAAGAGATCTTAGGTTAAACTATCAGGAAGTGTTGACTTTGTAGGTCAGAAACAGTTAAACATTGGTAATGTGCAGGAGCTCTATCTCGGCTCACTGCAGCCTCTGCCTCCCAGGTTCAAGTGATTCTCCTGCCTCAGCCTCTGGGGTAGCTGGGACTACAGGCATGTGCCACAACACCCAGCTAATTTTTTGTATTTTTAGCAGAGACAGAGTTTCACCGTGTTGGCCAGGCTGGTCTTGAACTCCTGGCCTCAAACAATACATCTGCCTTAGCCTCCCAAATTGCTGGGATTACACAAGCATAAGCCACTATCCCCAGTGAAAGTATTTTTTTAAATCTCCAAGTATCTGGGGATTTTCCACCTATTTTTCTGTTACTGATTTCTAATTTCATTCAGTTGAAATCTGACTGCAGCCTTTGTATACTTTCTATTCTTTTAAATTTGTTAAGGTGTGTTTTATGGCTCAGAATGGGGTTTATCTTGGTGAATGTTCCATGATGTCTTGAGAATGTATGAATCTGCTGTTGTTGAATGAAGTACTATTGGGTTCAACTATGCCCTTACTGATACCCTGCCTGCTTTATCTATCTGTTACCAACAGAGGAATACTGAGGTTCTCAACTATAATAGTGCCTTCATCTATTTCTCCTTGTTGTTCTATCAGCTTTTGCCTCACATAGTTTGATGCTCTCTGTTAGGTGCATACACTTTAAGGACTGTTATGTCTTCCTGGAATATTGACACCTTCATCATTATATAATGTCCCCCTTTATTCCTTGCTCTGAAGTCTGCTCTGTTACACTACAATCACTTTTGATTAGTATTTGCTGAGTGTATTTTTCTCTATCCCTTTCCTTTTAATCTGTATGTGTCTTTATATTTGAAGTTGAGTTTATTACAGACGACATATAGTTGAGTCTTCTTTTTTGATCTACTCTGAACTGTCTTCTAATTGATATATTTAGACCTTTGACATCTAAAGTCATTGTTGATATAGATGAACTATTACGTATCATATTTGTTACTCTTTTCTATATGTTGCCCTTATTCTGTGTTCCTATTTTTGTCTTTCATATTTTCTCTGGCTTCTGTGGCTTTAGGCATTTTTATGATTCTATTTTCTCTCCTTTTTTAGCATATCAGGTTGTCCTAGGGTTTGGAAAATACATTTACAACTAATCCAAGTCCACTTTCAAATAACACTGTACCACTTCCTGGGTAGTGCGAATACCTTATAATAAGAAAATAGTCCTAATTCCTCCCATTCCTTGTATTATTGCTGTGATTCATTTCTCTAACAGATAATCATGCACATGTATACATAAACATTTATAATTGAATACATTGTTGCTATTATTATTTTGAACACAATGTTATCTCTTAGAAGAATTAAGAATAGGAAAAATAAAAGTTTCAATTTATTGTCATTTATTTATTCTCTGTTGCTCATTTTTTCTTTAGGTAAACCTAAGTTTCTGACCCTATATCAATTTCCTTCTCCCTGAAGAACTTTTAAAAAATATTTATTGGCTGGGCGTGGTAGCTCACGCCTGTAATCCCAGCACTTTGAGAGGCAGAGACGGGTGGATCATGAGGTCAAGAGATCGAGACCATCCTGGCCAACATAGTGAAACCCCATCTCTACTAAAAATACAAAAATTAGCTGGGCTTGGTGGTGCACGCCTGTAGTCCCAGCTACTCAGGAGGCTGGAGAATCGCTTGAACCTGGGAGGTGGAGGTTGCAGTGAGCCAAGATCGCGCCACTGCACTCCAGACTGGGCAGCTGAGAGAGGCTCTGTCTGGGAAAAAAAAAAAAAAATGCTTGCAACGCAGATCTATTGGCAGCAACAAATTCCTTCCATTTTTGTTTGAGAAAGGCTTTATTTCTCCCTAGCTTTTTTTTTTTTTTTTTTTTTTTTTTTTGAGACAGAGTCTCACTCTGTTGCCTAGCCTGGAGTGCAATCGCGCAATCTCGGCTCACTGCAACCTCCTCGCCCCAGGTTCAAGAGATTCTCCCGCCTTAGCCTGCCAAGTAGCTGGGATTACAGGTGCGTGCCACCACTCCTGGGTAATTTTTTTTTCTTTTTTTTAGTAGAGACGGGGTTTCACCATGTTGGCCAGGCTGATCTTGAACTCATGACCTCAGGTAATCCACCCACCTCGGCCTCCCAAAGTGCTGGGACTACAGGCGTGAGCCACTGCGCTCGGCCTCTCCTTTGTTGTTGAGGAATTCTGTACCATGGTGTACAGAATTCTGGATTGGTGGGATTTTTCTCTTAACACTTTAAATATTACACTCAATTCTCTTGTTGCTTGCATAGTTTCTGAAAAGCTAGGTCCAATTTTTTGCTCTTCCTTAAGTGAGGTGTTTTTTTCTTTCCCCTGGCTTCTTTCAAGATTTTGCCTTTGTGTTTGATTTTCAGAAGTTTTATTACGATATGCCTAGGTGTAGTTTTTCATTTGTTTGTTCATTTTAACATATTTCTTGTGTGTGACTAGGTGTCCCTGTTTTTTGTTTGTTTGTTTGTTTACTTGGCATATCTCCTGCCTGGTGTTCTCTGAGCTTTTTGGATCTGTGGTTTGGTGTCTGTCATTGGGGAAATTCACATATTGCTTCTGCTCCTTTCTCTTTTTCTTCTCCTTCTGGTATTTTCATTGTGCATATCTGTACCTTTTGTACTTGTCTCAGAATTCTTGGGTATTCTGTTTTTTCAGTCTTTTCTTCTCTTTGCTACTCAGTTTTGCAAATTTCTATTCTCACATCCTCAGGCTCAGAGATTTTTTTCTTAGCCGTGTTCAGTCTACTCATGAGCCCATCATAGATTCTTCATTTCTGTAACAGTGATTTTAATCTCTAATATTTCTTTTTAATTCTTAGAATTCCCTCCTCTCTGTTTATGTTATCTATCTGTTCTTGCATGTTGTCTCTTTATCCATTAAAGCCCTCAGCATATTAATCATATTTAAGTTTTTTTTTCAGTTGGTTGAGCATGGTGGCTCATGCCTGTAATCCCAGCAATTTGGGAGGCCAAGGCAGGTGGATCATCTGAGGTCAGGAGTTAAGACTAGCCTGGTCCAACATGGTGAAACCCTGTCTCTACTAAAAATAACAAAAGTTAGCTGGGCATGGTGGCACATGCCTGTAGTCCCTGCTACTCAGGAGGCTAAGGCAGGAGAATTGCTTGAACCCGGGAGGCAGCGGTTGCAGTTAGCTGAGATCACGCCACTGTACTCCAGCCTCGGCAACAGAGCGAGACTCTGTTCTCAAAAATAAATAAATAAAATAAAATTTTTCAGTTGATAATTCCAACTTTGATGCCATATCTGACTCTTGTTCTGGTGCTTGTTCAGTCTCTTCAAACTGTGTTTTTTTAATTTTAGTGTGCCTTTTAATTTTGTGTTTAAAGGTAGACATAATGTACTGGGTAAAAACAAACTATAGTAAATAGTCCTGTAGTAATGTCTTGGTAAAGTATGGGGGAAAGAGAAATGTTTTGCAGTCCTATGATGAGGTCTCAGTCTTTTGGTGAGCCTGTGCGCACAGACTGTGAACTTCACAAGTGCTACTCGGTCCCCCTCCTGACCTTAGGTGGGATGAAACGGCTAGAGGGAGTCAGAGTTGGGTATTCTTCTGTCCCTCAGGTAGGTTAGGCTCTGTTAAAACCCCAGCAGGTTAGGGCTCTGGTGAAATAGTTTCTCTAGAGGGCAGGTCTTAAGAACACAATGCACTGGCCTGTTTCAAAATGATTCCTTTTGACCTTCTCCTCCCAGAGTACAAGTGGAAATTTCTTGGCTATTCACTGTGAAAACCTAGTAGAGTTTCTGGAGATAAAACCCACAAAAGTGTGGGAACCACCTATGATTGGGTCCTCCTAGAGTTTTAGCTCTCAGAATTATCCACACTGAGTCTTTAGCAGTTTGTCAATTACAGTTCCAGTTTTCTTCCCCCAGCACCTCCCAGGAGGTTCCTGCTGGTGGGTTTCTGCTCTAATAAGTTATGATTCTCTGTATCTATCTGTTTCTCCAATTTTGTGGGCAGCAGTTTGCCATATAACCTCACTTCTCCGCTGGACCTAAGAAGAGCTGATTTTTCAGTTCGTTAAGCTTTTTACTTGTTGTTAGGACAGAGTGGTGACTTCTAAGCTCCTTTCATGCAGGACTAGAAACCGGAAGTCAAATATTTTTAATAGATAATGATGCAAAATGTATCATAGGAGCCAGCTTCCTGCAGCTGTTTCCCCTCCTCAGCTAGCAGCCACCCTTCCCTAGGTGCTTTTTCCCCTTTCCAGATAAAGCCTCGGTGGGATTTAGAGGTTACACCAACCTTTTGCAGACATTTCACTCCATTATCTTATTTGATCCATTCAAAAAGCCATGTGAACTGGGTGTTAGGATCCCATTTCACAGAAGAGAAAATTGCCATTTTAGGGGTAAACAACTTCTCTAAGGTCACACAGCCAGGACACAATTCCAAGAGGGGAAAGGAGGAAAAAAAGGTAGAACCCTAGTGTGGGTGTTTTCTCCCACGGGGATGACGTGGGGATACAGATTTCAGAGCAGCAACCTTTTGCATTTATAGCCACACCCGAGGGACATCTGGGCCTATGAATTTTTCATTCAGCTGTATGCAAAGCGCTGTGACTTGCCCTGGAAACAGAGGTTCCTGGGTAACAGCCCCTGCCTTCTAGAGCCTCACTAGCCCAAGTGTGGTCCACAGACCAGCAGCATCAGCAGAACCTGGAGCCTATTAGAAATGCAGACTCTCAGTTCCCACCCAGACCTCCTGAATCAGAAGCTGCATTTTAATAAGATCCAAAAAAAAACCAAGGTGATTTGGCTGCTACTTAAAGTCTGAAAAGCATTGCTAGGAGACAGTCCAAACTTGATTTTACATATGGTAAGAGAAAACAAGTGTTTTCCTGGAATGGAAGCTAAGGCTTGGAAAAAACCCAGAAAAAGGAGAGATTGGGTATAAACAAGGATTGTAGGAGGCTTCACGAAGGAGGGGTTTTGAAGTTGAGCCTTGAAGCAGAAAAGTGCATATGAACAAAGGCATGGAGATGGGAAGTGTTTAGTGTTTGGGGAAAGGCAAATGGCCTCATGTGACAAGAGGGAGAGAGTGGGAGGTGAAATTAAGAATAATAGGGGCAAATGGTCAAGGATGTTTACGGTTTGGATAATAAGACAGGTGGAATCCTCTTGGTGAGAGGTCATGAGCTAGTGACCTGTGGGTCAACAAAGTGTTGTAAAAATAATTTGGATTGTAGTTATGTCCAAAATATTTTCAAAATGTTAAAAATGTAATTATCATAAAAATACATAGTGAGCATTTTCCAGGTTTTAATTAACTAATCAGAGATCCAGCAAGATCACCAAGGTGGTTCAAACAAGGACAGGAAAAACTGGACAAAAGGAACTCAAGATTGAGATCCAAACTGGTTAATGACCTACAGGGCAATCAAACTACATTCTTTGGGGTTATCTTCTCTACCAGACGATAATCATTTACAGCTTTACCGGACCAAAAAAAAAAAAAAAAAATCATTGACAATTTATTCGTTTTCTATAATTTTACATCCAACTTAACAGAGTTATAAAATGTCAGACCCCTAATTAATCATAAACAGTAAACAGCAGGTGAAACAATCCTGTGTTCCCCTGGAGTTAGACAATGCCCTGAACAGAAAAGACAGTGAGTGGTTAAGAGCAGTGATTCTCAAACCTAAGCTTAAAGCCAAATTCCCTGCAGAGCTCATTACAACACAGAATGCTGATCTCCAGCCTCAGAGTTTCTGATGTAGTACATCTGGGGCAGACTGATGATTTGTTCTCAGGTGATGCAGATGCTATTCACCAGGGAACATGCTTTGAGAACCACTGATCTTAGATGCCACTGAATGAAAGAAACTGCAGTCATTCTTTTGCCTCGTTTCCAAATTTTGGATATTTTTTCTGAACAGTTGCCAAGCTTTCAAAAATCAGAGAAAAAAAAATTCCTGATTGCGGCTTCTCATGAAAAATTAGAAAAGTCAGACAATGGTAAGTCTAAATTCTTTCATGGTGACAATTGCTTAAAGCTCAGTATCAGCTGCTCCTTTTTTCTCACCACTGCCCCTAGCCTACATCATTCATTTATTTTGCTGGCATTTGATTTTGATATCCCTGCAAAACATGGTGGAAACACAATGCAGAATTTGGAGGAGGAACATGAGCGCAGCTGGTTAGCACCTGTCTCACACATCTGTATCACGTCTAATCAGCTCAGGCACCCAGGGCTGGTTTCCCAGAAGTACAATCCAGGCAGTTGCACAGGGCGTCACTCTCAGGAGAGCCCCACACTCGATTTAATGCTCTGGTATTGGCATTTTGCAATTCTTACTAATTTTTGGAGAAGGGGTCTCACGTTTTCGTTTTGCGTGATACCACATATCACATAACTGTTTTGCAGCCACCTCAAAGTTTGGAATCCACACTTAAAGGTGACCCTGTCATCGCCAGATTGCTAAGGAGAGGAAGAGGTAATTCCAGAATCAGAAGCCTACGGGACACTTTAGAAACCATCTCGTCCTGCAGATAGGGTCACCGTTTCATTTTATAGCTAGGGCTACTAAGGTCCAGAAAGAGGAAATTGACTTCCTCAAGGTCACGGACAAATCCTGAAAAAGGAGTCAAATGAAAAGTCTGAAGTGGTGAGTCTGCAAGGCTGTGAATACTAAGGCTGCCAGCAAGTTTATGTATCTGATGCCCCCCGTGCATACCAATATGAAAATTCCTGGTTTTCACTTAGCTCAGTCAACTTTGGATTGATCTGGTTGAAGCAGGAGAAGGATGTGGATAAAACAGGAAGAGTGGGGGTGTGATCTTTAAACAGATCAAGAAACTTGTATAAACAGACCCATTTAGAATAAGGATTGTGAAGGGAAAAAGTCTTATATATGAACTCCACCCCCATGTTTGTTACAAAGGACAGACTTCCACCTAAACCCCTAAATAAACTTCAGAGGCAAAAGCATTCAGGAAAAACCCAGCAATATACTACCCAATTAAAAATGGCAATCAACTCAACATCCCTAATCATCAGAGAAATGCAAATCAAAACTACGATGAGATACCATACTCTAGTCAGAATGGCTATTATTAAAAAGTCAGAAAACAACAGATGCTGGCAAGGCTGTGGAGAAAAAGGAATGCTTATACACTGCTGGTGGGAATGTAAATTAGTTCAGCCACTGTGGAAAGCAGTTTGGAGATTTCTCAAAGGACTTAAATAGAACTACCATCAACCCAGCAATGCCATTACTGGGTATAAATCCGAAAGAAAATAAATCATTCTACCAAAAAGACATGTACACTCACATGTTCATTGCAGTGCTATTCACAATAGCAAAGACATGGAATCAGCTAACCTAGGTACCCACCAGTGGTGAATTGAATAAAGATAATGTGGTCTACATACACCATGGAATACTATGCAGCCATAAAAAAGAGTGAAATAATGTTCTTTGCAGCAACATGGATGCAGCTAGAGGCCATTATCCTAAGCAAATTAACACAGGAACAGAAAACCAAATATTGCATGTTCTCGTAAATAAGTGGGAGCTAAACATTGAGTGCACGTGGACATAAATATGGAAACAATGGACAATGGGGACTACTAGAGGGGGAAGGGAGGGAGTGAGGCAAGGATTGAAAAAAAAGCTATTGGATACTATGCTTACTACCTGGGTAACGGGATCATTCACATCTCAAACCTCAGCATCATGCAATATATCCATGTAACAAACCTGCACAGGTACTCCTGAGTCTAAAATGAAAGTTGAAATTATCGTTTAAAACAGCAATCATGTTTAAGAACGCACTTAATTTCAGCTGGCTCCACTTAGCTGGAAAATAGCTCGATAACCTGTAGGTCTCGGCTGCCTAGTTTTAGGTTAATGGCTGCACGCACTCAGAAAGTCGAGTTCCTGCAGCTGGTTGAGCGGTAAGTTGAAGTGAGAATTAGGCAAATGAGTCACCCCTTGCTCACATCTGCTCTTGTGGTCTGAGTGGGTGGATCTTCCTCTCCTCCCCAGCCACTGCTCAGGAATAGGCAAGGACACAAGGCCTGGGTGTAGAACCGCATCATTAAACCCACTGTGCTTGGCTCAGTGATGGGTGTAAGGCCCTAAGCTGGATCAATGGGCATCTTCCCCAATACTCTTGACAGCTCTGTCAAAAATTTGCTTTCCTCTTGTCTGAGACGGTAAGCAATGTGAGTTTGGGGCTATGAGTTGTCTTCTTGCTGCCATGTCAGGAAAGAACCTGTCTAAAAAATGAAGTCAAACAGTGGTAAGGGATACGGAGAAAGAGAGAGACAAGGTCCTAGCATTATTATTTGAACCTGTGGATTTAGCCATGTCTGAAATCAGCCCCCTCAACTTTTCAACTACGTGAGCCAATAATTTTCTTTTTTGCTCAAGCTAGTCTGAGTTAGAGGTCTGTCACTTGTGACTGTAAATATCTCACTCACGCAAAGGCCTCCTCCATTCTAGGCACTGTGCTAGCTGCTGGGATTATAGGAGTGGACAAAGACACATGTCATTCCTATCTTCATGGTACTCAGCATCCAGTGGAAAAGATGACAGTAAGCAAGCGAGCGAATACACAGATACATAAAGTAGAATAATTACACATTGAGATTTATAAACAATTGATGCTAAAAGAGAGAATGAGAAAGGAGGACTACTTTAGACAGCATGGTGGGGAAGGCTCCCTTGAATTGTTTTTTGAGCTGAGAGTTTGCAGTATGAAGAACAGGGGGAAGAAAGTTTCAGGTGGTGGAGACAGCAACTGTTCTCAGGCTTCAAAGGCCTCCATTCATTCCAGGACCTGAAAGAAGGCCTTCATTCATTCACCCACTCAACAAACGTCTGTTAGACAGTGTCAAGTGCTAGGTACAAGGAGATAAAAGCAGCCCCTGGAGAGTTGATAAGAGATATTGAAAGCTATGCAAATGTTCGAACCATGTGATTCAGCAATTCCACTTCTAGAAATTTAGTCAAAAGAAAAAAAACAGGAATTTCTGCAAAAACATAGCTATCATGATGTTCATTGCAGCGTTATTTTTTCAACTCTGATTGAAGTGTAACAAACATACTAAAAGAGTGCACATAGACCGGGTACAGTGGCTCACACCTATAATCCCCCAGCATTTTGAGAGGCCCAGACGGGAGGATCATCTGAGGTCAGGAGTTCGAGATCAGCCTGGCCAACATGGCGAAACCCCATCTCTACTAAAAATACAAAAATTAGGCGAGTGTGGTGGTGCATACCTGTAATCTCAGTTACTCGGGAGGTTGAGACAGGAAAATTGCTTGAACCCAGGAGGTGGAGGTTGCAGTGAGCCGAGATCGCGCCACTGCCCTCCAGCCTGGGCGACAGAGCAAGATTCCGTCTCAAAAAAAAAAAAAAAAAAAAAAAAAGAGTGTACATATCACAGTAAACAGTTCAACTATTTTCACAGTCTGAACACACCCACATTATCGAAAAAGGGAAGAGAACATGCCCTGCACTCCAGAAGTCCCCTTTTGCCACCTTCTAGTCACAAATCCCCCTTCAATCAAGGGTAACTACTAGCCTGACTTCTAATAATATAGATTAATTTTGCCTCTTTTTACTTTATATAAATAGAATCATCCAGTATGTAACTTGGGGGAAAGGGATATGGGAAGGTCTTGGCTTCTTTTGCTTAAGTTTTGTGTTTGTGAGATTTCACTATATTGTTAATGTAGTTATAGATTGTTTATTCTGCATAGTATTCCATCATCATCATGTACCACAGTTTATTCATCTGTTCTACCATTTATAGACATTTGGGTTGTCTCTAGACTGAGACTATTACAAACAGTGCTGTTGTGAGCATTCTTTTGGTTAACATATATCTGCATTTCTTTTGGGTATATACTTAGGACTGACGTTGCTGAGTCATAGTAATGATCAGCTTTAGAAGATATTGTTAAACAGTCTAAGAAAATGATTGCATCCATTTACACCTCAGTCAACTTTGTGAGAGACTTCTGGTTTCTTCACATGGTTGATAACACTCGACATTTTCCATTTTTAAAAAAAATTTAGCCATCTGGTGGGTATGTGTTGGTATTGACTTTTGGTTTCAACTTTCATTTCCCTGATGGTGAATAAGATGATTAGTGAAAACCCTGTCATCTGTTTATTGGCCATTAGATATTCCCTTTCCCGAGGAGCCTGTTCAAGTGTGTTTTCCATTTTTTAAGTGAGTGAGCTGTTTTTTTCTGTTGGTTTGCAGGAGTTCTTTAAATATCCTGGCTACAAGCCTTTGATCCGTCGTATATATGAAACTATATTCTTCCATTTCACAGGGTATCTCTTTACTCTCCTTTGATACAAAGCAATTCTTAATATTAATATCTTAGAATTCATCATTTTTATGAGTACTACTTTTTGTATCCTATTTAAGAAATTGTTGGCCAGGCGCTGTGGCTCACACCTGTAATACCAGCACTTCAGAGGCCAAAGCAAACAGATGTCTTGAGCCCAGGAGCTCCAGACCAGCCTGGGCAACGTGGCAAAACCCTGTCTCTACAAAAAAATACAAAAATTAGTTGGCTGTGGTGGCCCAGGAGGATCACTTGAGCCCAAGAGGCAGAGGTTGTAGTGAGCCAAGATCACACCACTGCACTCCAGCCTAGATGACAGAGAGAGAACTTGTCTCAAAAAAAAAAAAAAAAAAAAAAGAAAAAGAAAAAGAAATTGTTTCCCACCCCAGGAGCAGAAAAACATTCTCCTATGTTTTTCTCAAAAAACTTTACTACATTCATTTTACGTTTAGATCTATAACCTATCTGAAATTTATCTTTATGATGTGAGGTAGAGATCAAGATAATTTTTTCCATAGGGCCGTGTTTCCCAAACTGCGCACCAAGTCACCCTTGGGCACTGCAGTCAACTTAGAGAGGGGGCATGGGACATTTTACCTTTTTGAGGGAAGCACAGTGAGAACTGTTGGATACCATATAAAACTGTTAGCTGGAAATAGTTCACAATTTCAATGTTAAATCATACTCCATTCCTTTCAATGACATGATATTTTTGCAAAGCGGGGTTTTTTGAGGTTGCTATGATAAAAAGTAAATACCATGTGAAATCAGGAAATGAAAATGATGATGTTGTCTGATTCCAAGACCTGAGAAGCTGTGCAGTGCTCAACAGGAGCATGATCTACAGTCTATTGGTCAATATTGTGGTTACTTAAAAACAAAATATTTTCTTCTTTCAATTTACAAGTATTTTTTTTTCCAAACGATTACTACATTGTTAAGATACAATTATTCATTAAGTTGTTTGGATCTAACTACTTAATAAATAGAACAGTTAGGTATTTCTTTCTCTTTCTTTCTTTCTTTTTTTTTTTTTGAGACAGTCTTGTTCTGTCACCCAGGCTGAAATGCAGTGGCACGATCTCAGCTCACTGCAACCTCCACCTCCTGGGTTCAAGTGATCCTCCTGCCTCAGCCACCCAAGTAGCTGGGATTACAGGCACATGCGATTATACCCAGCTAATTTTTGTATTTTTAGTAGAGACGGGGTTTCACCATGTTGGCCAGGCTGGTCTCGAACTCCTGACCTCAGATGGCCCACCTGCCTTGGTCTCCCAAAGTGCTGGGATTAAGAACTTTTAGGTATTTCTTTTGACTGAGGGTTGCCATGAAAAAAATTACTGAGACATTAAAGGTACCATATATGGAGAAAGTGTGGGAACCTCACTGAGACAGACAGACTCCAGGGCAGTCCCCACAGTTCCCACCCTCATGTTTGTGTTCTTCTGTGATCCCTGCTCTTGAGTGTGGATGGGATCCCTAACTTGCTTCTAAGTCATAGAATACAGCAAAGGTGACTGATGTATGTGATTGTATGTACAGTACATGATTGTGTTATATTAGATTGTAACACCCAACTTGGAAGGAGACTGCCTCCCTTGTTGGCTTTTAAGAAGCAGGTTGCCTTGTTTCAAGCTACTCTGTGGAGAGGGCCATGTGTCAAGGAGGTGAGGGCAGCCTTAAGCCAATGGCCAGCAATGAACTGAGGCCCTCAGTTTCCATCCTGTAAGGAACTGAATTCTGCCAATAACCACGCAAGTTTGAAGCAGGTCCTTCCCTGGTCCAGCCTCAGAAAAGACTGCAATGCTGGCCACCACTTTCTTATTTTTTGAGATGAGGTCTTGCTCTTTGCCCAGGCTGGAGTACAGGGGCACAATCATAGCTCACTGCAGCCTCCAATTCCTGGATGCAAGTAATCCTCCTTCCTCAGCCTCCTGAGTAACTGGGACTACAGGTGCACACTACCACTCCAAGTTTTTTTTTTTTTTTAATCCAGAGACAGGGGCTTGCTATCTTGTCCACGCTGGTCTTGAACTCCTAGCCTCAAGTGATCCTCCCACCTTGGCTTCCCAAAGTGCTGGGATTATAAGCATGAACCACTGCACCCGGCTGCTGGCCAACACTTTGACTGCAGCTTTGTGAGACCCTGAGGCAGAGGGCCTGGGTAAGCCATGCCCAAACTCTTGTCTACAGAAACTGTAAGGTAATAAGTGTGTGTTGTGTTAAGGAGCAAGTTTGTGGTAATATTGTTACACAGCAATAGATAACAAATGCACTCACCATATAGATATCTTACTGATCCAGCATAATTTAGTAAAGAGACCATTCTTTGTAGTATCAAGTCTTTTTCATAATAGAAGTAGAAACTACCAAAATTTCTTTTTTAAATAATGTGTTTTATTAGGCCGGGCACAGTGGCTCATGTCTGTAATCCCAGCACTTTGGGAGGCCAAGGCAGGTGGATCACCTGAGGCCAGGAGTTCAAGACCAGCCTGGCCAACATGGAGAAACCCCATCTCTACTAAAAATACAAAATTAGCCGGGCATGGGGTGCATGCCTGTAATCCCAGCTAGTCAGGAGGCTGAGGCAGGAGAATCACTTGAACCTGAGAGGCGGAGGTTGTGGTGAGCTGAGATCGCGTCACTGCACTCCAGCCTGGGCAACAAGAGTAAAACTCCATCTCAAAAAAAAAAAAAAAGTGTTTTATTTCCTTCTTTTTTTGTTCTCCTAGGCTCTTAAAAACCACCAAAATTTCTGATAAAAGTTGATTAATAGACCATGATACATTTTGTGCACATGACAGAATAATAGACAACCCACAAAAATTATGTGGAAAATATCTAGTAACATGAAAACGTTTTCACGGTAGATTACTAAGAGAAAAATATGAATTTAAAATCACATGTTCAGTTATATTCTAATTGTGTAAAATGTGAGTACTATGTGTATCTGCATTGTAAAAAGACTGTTTTAAAATACGTTTGGGAGAGAGAGGATTACAGGTGTTCAACAACTTTTTTGTGTGTTTTTAAAATTTTCTACAGAGAAATTGCCAACAAATATCCTGTAAAGAGAACATATTAGTTTTTACACGTACAGATTCATACACTTTTTTTTTCTTAAAATAGAGATGAGGGCTTGCTCCGTTGCCCAGGCAGGCCTCAAACTCCTGGCCTCAAGTGATCCTTCTGCCTCAGCCTCCCAAAGTTCTAGGATTACACATATGAGCCTCCATACCTGGTAAACATACTTTTTAAATAAAAAAGAACAGTCCCTGTGTTGAAGGAATTTATAGTGTGGAAGAAGGAGACAGGGTGTAGACAAATAAGAGTGCTGTAACATTAGAGACTATACATTGAGGACACTTTCGAGACCCAGTGGAAACCATCTCAACACGGAAGGGAAGATATTGGCTCATGGACTTTGACTGGCCTTGCTTGGGTTATATGTCATCCTTGGATCAATTACAATAGACAGAATATGGCATTCTAGGCCAAAATCAAGAGCCTGTGCTACGAGCCCTGCCTGTTGTTAGCACCATGTGGCAAAGGGTGGGAGGTGGCAAGATCTTTCCCCTTTCCCCAAGAAAGGGTGCCAGAAGAAGGGGGATGAGAAAGGTAATTGTGGGAGATCAAGCATGAAGCAGTTAGTTTTGCCTGGAGGAGAGGGACAAAGGCACAGAGGAAGTGATACTCACACTGAGTGTTCAAAGACGGAGAGGTGTTTCCAGGCAGCTAGTGTCAGGAGGGCATCTGTAGAGGAAGAGGGGGAGTGTTATGAGCAATGGGGAAGGGAGCCAGAGAGATAGTCAGAAGTGAGAACTGGATGTGGCTTCTGGGTCAGGTGAGGGTGTTGAGCCTTCATTCTGAGGGTCATGGGGGAGCCCTCAAAAATAAAGATGAGGACATGTGTGTTTGATCGCCTTTGCTTCTGCAGCAAAATACAGTGCCTGGCAAACACCTTTACAAGCAATGATAGTAATAATATGGCTGCCTCCTGCACTAGACTCTATGGCTCTCCGATGGCCATGAGGAGGATGGATTTGGGGGCTTTTGACAATAGCCTCCACTGAATTTGAATCAGTGTGTTTCCAATGTTTTTTACTGTGATCCTCAGTAGGAAACACATTTTACATTACAATTCACCTAAATTTCACTGAATTATGTTAAAAAAAACAAAAAAAAAGCCCCGCCCTAGACTACCAACTCCATCTTGGCAGTGACCATGACTTATAACTCTTGATAATTACCATAGGTTTGATGTCTGGTGAACTGTCCCTTGGTGGGCCCATAATATTACTGTTACTACTAAGTGCAGATTTACTGAATGAACAGGTGCAGATGTCGATAAATTATTCAAATTACTTGCAAACTACAAAGAGTTATACAGGTGCAAACAATTGATGTTAGCCACCAACTCAGACCGATATTGATGAGCCTGTATGTTAGACCAATTGCCAGAGCAGACAGTGGGAGGTGATGCTGAGGGCAGAGGAAGCGGGTAGAGGGAATTTACTGTCCGTGGTGGGTGGTTCTCCATGCACCACATTTCAATGATTCATGCTGCTGCCCGGGCCACGGTTCTCCTCCATAACCACACATCCTTCTTCACAGACTGTGAGTGATTTCGATAGTATATGAAAACCATGACTCAGAGGCTGGAAATCAGAGGGTTTTCTTTGAAAGTCCTAAAAATTTCACCTGAAAGAGAGTGCAACAAATGCACAAGGTAGTCTTTTTCTCTGAATAGAGACATGGGTTTAAAACTAGGAACAGTAAATGACACAGGCACGGAGAGGGGGAAAAAGCCACTTCGTAGATATCTTGAAAGTGCATTTGGCTCACGGAGGGTCTCCAAGGACCACTTAAGCCCATCATTTCCATCCCACCTCTTGAAGCTTATTGATCAGTACAGTTGCAAAACCCTTCCCATGTGTTCTCTGTAACCAAAGTTCTCTGAGTAAAAAGCCAAACCAAGGAAACAGCTTTAAAAGGAGAAGTTTATACTAACCGGGGCTGAGCAGTGGCTTCCTCCCAACATCAATATTCCTCCAAGGCTTAAGGATTGGGATCCCATTTGAAGAAGCACTTGTCGGAAGAAATAATGATTTTCTGTCTTTTTTCAAAGAGTTGGAAACCTTTGTGATGAACGAAGTCATCATTAAAGATTTTTAGTTCAGGATTGCACTCACAGTTTGATAGTTACAGATGACTGAGGAGAAATTTCCAATACCAATTACATGGACCCTTTTTCTTTCTTTCTTTCTTTCTTTTTTTTTTTTTTTTTGAGACGGAGTTTCACTTTTGTTGTCCAGGCTGGAGTGCGATGGGGCGATCTCGGCTCACTGCAACCTCTGCCTCCTGGGTTCAAACGATTCTTCTGCCTCAGCCTCCCGGGTAGCTGGAATTACAGGCATCTGCCACCAGGCCTGGCTAATTTTTTGTATTTTTAGTAGAGACGGGGTTTCACCATGTTGGCCAGGCTGATCAAGAGCTCCTGACCTGAGTTGATCCACCTGCCTCGGCCTCCCAAAAGTGCTGAGATTACAGGCGTGGGGCCTACGTGGAACCTTTTTCATTCAACAAACAAGCAAAGAGTTAAGATAATATTCTAAAAAGGCCTTAGAGTTCCAGATTAAGGGACCCTGGGACCAGGCTGACTTAGGCTAAATTCCACTCTCTCCCCCATGTCACAGGTAAGATCCACGCCTTGGAAGTTAGTCAGGTAGTTTTTGCCCTGAACATCTTCAGTAATCAGCTTGAATTTTCTAAATGCAACTTCATCATTCTGCAAATCAGCAAGACTCACTTCAAACACACGACCCTTAAGACTACCAGGTGCAATTTTGGTTCCCTGGGTCCTGGTGACTAGTGTCTTTCCAATATTTCTTGCACTGAACATAGCATGTGCTTTCACATCATACCAGTCTTTCTTAGAAAATGGATCAACCAGCCAAGGGTGGTGGCTCACGCCTGTAATCCTAGCACTTTGGGAGGCGGAGGCAGGTGGATCACCTGAGGTCAAAAGTTCAAGAGCAGCCTGGCCAAGATGGTGAAACCCCATCTCTACTAAAAATACAAAAATTAGACTGGGCGCAGTGAGTCACGCCTGTAATCCCAGCATTTTGGGAGGCCATGGAGGGTGAATCACCTGAGGTCAGGAATTTGAGACCAGGCTGGCCAACATGGTGAAACCCCGTCTCTACTAAAAATACAAAAACTTAGCCGTGCGTGGTGGCACACGCCTGTAATCTCAGCTACGTGGAAGGCAGAGGCAGGAGAATTGCTTGAACCTGGGGGGCAGAGGTTGCAGTGAGCCAAGATCGTGCCGTTGCACTCTAACCTGGGCAACAGAGCGAGAGTCTATCTAAAAAAAAAAAAAAAAAAAAATTAGCCAGGCGTGGTAGCAGGCACCTGCAATCCCAGCTACTGGGGAGGCTGAGGCATGAGAATCGCTTGAACCCAGGAGGCAGAGGTTGCAGTGAGCTGAGATTACACCATTCCAGCCTGGGGATAGGGCAAGACTGTCTCAAAAAAAAAAAAAAAAAGAAAAGAAAAAAGAAAAAAAAATGGATCAGCCACTTCTTGGCTCCCTTTTTGCTCTCTTTCGTAAGGTGCTTGTTCCTGCCAACCACCACGTTGCTGCTCAGAGTGATCTTTTCAATAAATGTTACTGAAACAACTGGACATCCATATGAAAAAAATGAACTTTGACCTTTAGCTCACATCATATAGAAAACTTAAATTGAAATAAATAATAGAGATAAAAGTTGTGAAAATAAATACATTCAAAAGCTGCTGGAATCCCCAAAGCACTTTTTTTCTGAGGCAGAGTCCCACCTTAGCCTCAAGTAGCCGGGACTACAGGTGCGCACCACCACGCCTGGCTAATTTTTGTTTTTTTTTTTTTGTAGAGACGGGGTTTCGCCATGTTGCCCAGGCTTGTCTTGAACTCCTGAGCACAAGCAATCAGCCCACTTTGGCTTTTCAACTTGCTGGGATTATAGGCATGTGCCACTGCACCTGGCTTCCAAAAAGCCTTTAAACCTTGAGAGAGAACTGACTGTGATTGGAGTCACTTAGCATGTAGTTGCAACTTCTGCTTCTTAGATTATAGATCAACTCTCTTTTCTCATTGTTCTTGTGCTATAAATGACTGGGAGAGACCAGAGACCAGATGTCCTCCCCTTCTAATCACTGACCTTTGTTATAGATTGTCTCCTTCATTATTCTGTACCTAACTCAAACCAGATGGCACAAAAGACCTCATGACTGTTTCATCTTCAGTGTGGAATGTTAAGTGTATCTTTCCTGAAAGAAAAAGAGGACCTTCACCAATCAGACCATTGCAATTATGTATTAAGCCTTACATAAGGCCGGACATGGTGGCTCACAGCTGGAATCCTAGCACTTTGGGAAACCAAGCTGAGAGAATCACTGGAGCCCGGGAGTTCAAGGTCAGCCTGGGTAACATAGTGAAACCCTGTATCTATAAAACATTGACTGGGCATGATGGCACACACCTGTAGTCCCAGCTACTCAGGAGACTGAGATGGGAGGATCACCTGAGCTCAGGAGGTAGAGCGTGCAGTGAACCCTGATAGTGCCACTGCATTCCAGCCTAGGTGGCAGAGTGAAACTCTGTCTCAGGGAAAAAAAAAAAAAAAAAAGTCTCATATTTTAAAAAAAGTTAAAATTCTGTTTTTTCCCCCTAAACTTTGTCTATATAAACAGCCCCAAACTTCTGCACTTCAGAACACATCAGTGCAATTCCATCTTTGGAATTTGTGCTCCCTGGGTGGCTGTCCTCAAGCCTTGTGCTAAAAAAAACTCTACGTTTAATCATATTTTCTAACTTTTATTATTTTAGGTTGACAAAGTAAAAGCTAAAACTGTAAAACTTCTAGAAAAAAATAGAGGAGAAAATATTCACAAACTACGGTCTTGAGGTAGACAAAGATTTCCTGGACAGGACACAAAAGTATAAACCATGAGAGAGAGAGAGAGAGAAAAAAAAAAGATAAACTAGACTTCATTAAAATTTAAAAATTGCCTGTATTTTGAAAGATACTATTAAGAAACTGAAAAGGCAGGCCACAGTCTGGAAGAAAAGATTTGCAATGCAAATATTAAATAAAGGACTTGTACCCAACACACATAAAAGAACTCTGAAAATTCAATGAAAGAAGGCAACTCACACACACACAAAAAGATTTGAACAAACCCTTCAAAAAAATGATACATGAATGGCCAGCAAATACATGAAAAGATGTTCAACATTATTAGTTATCAGGGAATTGCAAAGTAAGGCCACTGTGAGATACCACTTAGAAGAATATTCAGCTTTAGAAAACAGTTTGGCAGTTTATGTATCCCTTACCCTACGACCCAGCAACTCAACTCCTAAGTATTTATTGGCTTGAGAGAAATGAATCACCTAGGCCCTTTATTTAGCTTCCCACAAATTCACTGATTCACTCTGTGACACTGGCCAGGTTCTTCCCATCTCTGGCCCTGTTTTCCATCTGTGGAAAGCAGATGCATGGGTTGGGCTAGGTCAGGGATGGCAAACGACTTTTATCTTGAGTACAAACTCCTTATCACTGCCAGGGACTGCCCAGACCACCTCTGTGATGAGAAGGAATGTCTGATAGAAGGTGAGAGCTCTGTGACCCACTAACAATGTCTGCTAGAAACAAGAGAATGACCCAGAAAGGCCACGTACTTCCTATGTGCTATATGCCCACAAAAAGATTTGTGCATGAATGTGCATAGCAACTGTATTCATAGCAATTGAAAACTGGCAATAACTCAAATTCCAGATACATTGTGGTACATCCACACAACAGTTTATTACTCAGCAATATGAAAGCTATTAATATATGCAATAACGATGATTCCTTTCTTCATATTGAGTGAAGGAAGCCAGAAACGACTCTATAAGTCAATGTATATGAAACTTCTAGAAAAGGCAAAACTAAGCTATACTGACAGGAAGATCAGTGGTTGCCTAGGATTGGGGTGAGACAGGGGACTGGATGGAGGTGGCAGGAGACTTCTGAGGGAATGGAAACGTTCTAAATTTTGATTGGGGCAGGTGCACACATTTGTTAAGATTTATCAAGTTGTGGCGGGGGGCAGTGGCTCATGCCTGTAATCCCAGCACTTTGGGAGGCTGAGATGGGCAAATGACTTCAGATCAGGAGTTTGAGACTAGCCTGGCCAGTATGGTGAGACCCCATCTCTACTAAAAATACAAAAATTAGCTGAGTCGGTGGTGGGCACTTGTAGTCCCAGCTACTTGGGAGGCTGGGGCAGGAGAATCTCTTGAACCCTGGAAGCAGAGGTTGCAGTGAGCCGAGATTGAGCCACTGCACTCCAGCCTGGGTGACAGAGTGAGACTCCGTCTCAAAAAAAAAAAGGATTTATCAAGCTGTATGTGCACTTAAAATGAATGTATATTAATATATGTCAATTATACCTCAAAAAATGATTTTTACAAAAGTAGCCTTGAAATGTAATGAACTATTCCTTGAGCATGTGGCAGGAAGAGGGAGACATACTGCCAGACATACTGTGGGAGAAACATGGAAGTGAGAAAGGACAGGGCACCCTCGGAAACACAGTAGTTGGTAAAATCGCTCTCAGCTTTGCCAAGACCTTTCAGGTGCGCTCAGAGAGGCTGGCCAGTTGCTTCTCAGATACCCTGTTAGAAATTTGACCATGGGCCTAACAGGACCAGGGCTGCCACGGAGCATGGAGAGAGGGCCTGGAGCCCAGGATAGATCATCTGACTTGGTTCTGAGTTCTCCATAAAAATCCTCATGGCCTCTCTCCTCCCCCAGCCTCACGTACCCCACCTCATCTCCTTAAGAATCTAGGCGCACCGCACTCAGGCAGGCAGCTGTCAACTCCGAGCCCCTTCCCCTTCTCCTTCGGGTAGAGTCCCAGTGTTCAGACATTGTCATAAGTACTGTTCTTTTAAAAAGCTGGAAAGTTGGGTTGAGGAGTTTGGGGCTATTATTAGTGCCAAACACTATAAAAAGGAAATGCCACTGATAATCTTAGATGGCTGTATTTTCATACGGGAATAATTCAAGCTTCCTTCTTAGAGTTCTTAGTCATAAGAAACCCTTCATAAAAATACTCCCTCGGGTCATAGCCTCAAACCTAGCATTGCTCAAATCCTTTGGGACTATTCAAGTTAGGACTGACTGGGAGAGCTGGCATTTTTTAGCCCATTTTTATGGCTGCCTCCTTCTGAGTTGCTCGTGTTGTTCTACTGGAGGAAAATAACGAATGATTCAACCTATGCACAAATATTTATTTGCACTGCTTATATGGAGGCGGCATAGCAAAGGGCCTTAGGGGGCAGGCTCCTGTCAGATTTAGCTGAGCTCTGTCCCTGTGTGGTGTCAGGTAAGTTGCTCATCCTTTCTGAGCTTCTCCTTAAAAATGAGCTGTCAACCCTAGGAGCTAATGCCTGGTGGCTGCCACTTAGTAAACTCTACGTGAATATTAATTTGTTATTATTATCACTGTTATGCATTCAGTTATACCATCCACCATGGGTACAGCAAAAATGCTGTTTCACCTTTGAGAATCCTACATTCTACCTTACTACACAAAGCGTACAGACAGGAGAATAAGAGAACAACAGAAGTGATGACACCCTACCCTGTGATGGAGAAGCTGTTAAAAAAGCATCTCCTTTCATCTTTCATACACTGCTAGTCCCCTGCTTTGAGTGTTATTGAGAAACAATGTGTCAATATGTGTCAGAAGTTTTAAAATGTGTTTGCCCTTTGACCCAGATTCCCTCTAGAAATTTTCATAAGAAAACAATTAAATCCGTGAGCAGGGATTTCTCCTGGATATTACTGAGGGTAGCAAAAATTTGGTAACAGTCTATCTGAATGATTAACAACGGAAGTTAAATGCATATTTAGACATTGTGATTGATCAACATTTATGAAAAGCAGGTCACAAAACAATATGTGCAGTGTGGGTCCATTTCGAGGCTATGACCTGAAGTAGGATTTTTAAAAATCGATACATAATAATTGTGCATATTTGTGCAGTACATATGATTTGATACAGGCTTATAATGTGTGATGATCAAATCTGGGTAATTAGAATATCCATCACCTCAAATGTTTATCATTTATTTGTGTTGGGAACATTTCAAATTTTCTCTTTTAGCTATTTTGAAATATGCAATAAATTATTGTTAACTGCAGTCACGTTACTGTACTATTGAACACTAGAACTTATTACCTTCTATCTAACTGTATGTTTGGACCCATTAGACAACCTCTGTTCATCCTCCCCTTCCCCAGAAATAGTGGTTTGTTTTTTCGTTTTGTTTGTTGAGAAGGAATCTTGCTCTGTCATCCAGGCTGAAGTGCAGTGGCGCAATCTCGGCTCACTGCAACCTCCACCTTCTGGATTTAAGCAATTCTCCTGCCTCAGCCTCCCAAGTAGCTGGGATTACAGGCATACCACGCCTGGCTAATTTTTGGTCTTTTTGTTGTTTGTTTGTTTTGTTTTGTTTTTGTTTTTGTTTTTTGTTTTTTCAGTGGAGATGGGGTTTTGCCATGTTGGCCAGGCTGGTCTCGAACTCCTGACCTCAAGTGATTCGCCTGCCTCAGCCTCCCAAAGTGCTGGGATTACAGTCATGGGCCACTGTGCCTGGCCTGAAATCATGTTTTTATTAACCAGAAACTCTAAGAAGGAAACTTGAATTGTTTCCATATTACAGATAATATCTATATACATATAAGAGAGAGAAAAGCTATATAGACCTTACTCACCAATGGTTTTATTATGTGTGAGTATTTGAGTGGATTTTTTTCATTTCATTTATTTGTACTTCTATAGAGTATTGCTTTTATATAAGAAAAAAAAACCCAGAAAATTAGGAAAAACCAATTCAAATAATCTAGAAAACCGAAAGAGAGAACAAATACAGCACAATAGGCAAAGTAAGCAGTAATGTAATTTTTCCTTGACATTTGTAAGAATTCTAGGCCTTTTATTTAGCTTCCCACAAATTCACTGATTCACTCAGTGACATTGGCCAGGTTCTTTCCATCTCTGGCCCCGTTTTCCATCTGTGGAAAGCAGATGCATGGGCTGGGCTAGGTCAGGGATGGCAAACGACTTTTATCTTGAGTACGAACCCCTTATCACTGCCTGGGACTGCCCAGACCACCTCTGTGATGAGAATGAATGTCTGATAGAAGGTGAGAGCTCTGTGACCCACTAACAATGTCTGCGAGAGACCTGAGAATGACGAATGACCTAGAAAGGCTATCCACTTCCTGTATACTCCATAATGTAAAGGGCTTGTACAACTCGATGAGTCTGGCACATCTTTAAGCAAAAATATGAACCTGAATTTGAAAAGTCATAGGGTTGGGGGTACCTAACTACATGTATTCGTTTTTGATTAGGTTACACTGAATCACTAATTTTCCATCTTACTTCACAGACCCTGAGACATAACTTAGGATTTACTAAAGCAGAAAATGGCCATGGTGGTGGCGTCTCAATTGTATTTGCACCCATTATGTCCCATCCCAAGGACAAGGAATAGATCTGCAGCTGTTGTTTCAGCCTCTTCAACCTGAAACAATCTGAAAGTCCCAGCTGTTGCAGGCATAAACCTGATCCTGGCTTTGTCCTTGGTTTATGTCTCATGTTTTGGGGAACTCCGAAAGCCACTCTTCTGGGGTTGATTCAGAGAAGGCCACCTTTAATCATTACCCTCCTGGAAAGTAGAAGTGCTAAACACACATTTGTTAGTGGACTTTCCAGCATGGAGTGGGACCCATTTCTCTCTTGACTCAAGGCCTACAGAGGAGAGATGACATTCCTAAAATCATGCATGAAGTTCAATCTACACCCAGCTCTGCCTGCAGGCAAGCAAACATGGATTCTTTGGTAAAAACCCACATCAGGCTGTCAGCGGCTTGCTATTTGGAGGAAGGGGCAGTCTGGAGGGCTTGACTGCATCTCAGCTGAACCACACTAATCTACCATAGCTTCCACAGAGAACAGCAGGCTGTATTCAGGGATCTCAGCAACAGCTGTGCCTTCCAAACCAAGACGCTTCAGAAAAATGATCCGAAAGTGGGCCGGGTGTTTCAGCAGGATTTGGTGGGACTTTCCTACTCAAATGGCCCTTTGTGTGCTTTTAAAAGACAGGGCATTAACCTTGCGCGTGGCTAAAGCATGATGGATGACTTGGAGTTCTCTATTTACATTTGGCTGGTGGCCACAGCGGAACCATCAAAATGCCTGGGTATCCGATGGACAGTACCCGGCTTGTTCAGACTTGTTTCTGATGGAGTGAGTGGATCCCAGAGCTTTTGCTCTGCCTAGGTTTGATAAACTAAACATGGCCAGGCTGTTAAAAAGCTGACTCCAGTGTTCCTCTCACGGCAGCAAAATTCAGTGTCCTGAATCCATAGCCTCTTTAATCATCTTTGTTTATATTCAGCATCTTTATCTACTTCGGGGTTACTCTGATCTCTGCCCATTTGTTGCAAGATGTGTGTGGTCCTGCCCAAGACTTAGGCATCAGGAGCACAGGGCCTGTGCTCATGTCGCTTCTACCCAGCTCCATGAAGTCACCTGCTTGATCTTTTTCCCTTCCCAGTAATACGCTTGGCAAGTGAGAGTGAATCTGGATTCGTCGGTTCTCCAGACAATCTTGTCAGGCCAGAGGGAGCCAGAAGTTGACCCTCTGCATCATGCTGGCACCATTACGTGAGAGTGTGCAGCACTCGCAGGCAGGATCTAGCTAGGGTAAATTATTAGGCTCTTTTCTGGCAGACCTGAGTCCTGCTCCTCCATTAAAGAGGAGCTGTTAAAGTCAATTGCTCCTCACTGGGCCTCAGTTTGTTCACCTTTCCCTTGTGTTTTTCATGAAGCTCAAAGGAGAAAGCAAAGTGTTCTGAATGACTTTATATAAACATGAGAAGGTGGTAGTGGCCGGTACCCTCCTAACAATAGTCCCATCACATCTTGAGGAGAGAGAGAAGCTAAACACTAGCGCAAGTGGACACTTAAGTAAGATAAACTTATTTCCCTTCTAATCATTTTCGCAAGCTTGGCCTTGTTGTAGCAGCTTGGAGGATTTCAACTGGGTGTCCCAGAGACATATAAAATAGAGCAGAGAGGGGATGCACTGATCTATTGCTAACAACACAAGAGGGAAATACTGGGACGTAACTACTGCTAATCATAATGACAAACACGTTAGTATTTATTATCACCCAACACTGTGTATAATCATTAACTTTCCACAGCAATCCTGTGAGGTAAGTATAATCATTATTCTTATTGTATGGAAAACTGAAGTTCAGAGAGGCGAAGTTACTTACACAGTGTCACACAGCCCTAAAAGTGATGGAGCCAGGAGTCTTTCTCAGATATGCCTGATCCCAAAGCTGATAGGTGAAAAATGTGCAGTATGAAAAGCATTCTCTGGGCTTCAAGATGTTGACTGGCTTCTTTTTCTTCTTTTTTTTTTTTTTTTTTTTTTTTTTTTGTTTTTTGTTTTTAATCATTATTGGGCAGTCTCTCACCCGGAGTAGGCTCAGAGACTTTCTTGACTGACTTCTTGCATCACATGAGGGGCCTGTTTATATGTCCCTGTGTTTGTCCAGACAAATTCGCAATAAATAAAAACCCACTATCACCACAACCCAAAAAACAACCTTGAACTAGCTAACTGTTCAAGAACCAGTGAGGATGAGCCCTGCAGGAAATGGAACCAAAGACTCAAACAGTGTCGGGCTCCATGTCTTCCTGTCTGCTTCTGCGTTGCGACGATTTGCTCCTCCCAAAGATGGGCTTTACCCAAACCCCAGAGAACACGGCCACAAGTAGATCCAAACTCACATTCTTAGAGAATCATTTTCCATGAGGAAAGCAAAGTTGCCTGCCCCGGAATGTTCACTTAGAAAAATCCTTGTGAAGGCTCTGACTGGCCTGCTGGGTAGGACACCCAGCCCTGGGCCAGTCGCTGTGACCGGGTGTACTATTGTGATCAGCCGTACCAAAACTGAGGATCTCTCAAAGTAACAGGCAGGAATGGGGGTGGTTATCACAAGCAGGCAGGCAAGGTAGCAGGGACCCATTGTGCTCTGGCAGGTGGCAATGGAATAAGGGATGTGTTGGTGGCCCCTTTATTCTTGCAGCTACCTTTCATGTTTTCTTCCAACCTAAGCTAGCTCAGGATCTGGACAGGGTGTTCGTATCTATGGAAGGAAGGACTTAGCCTGAGAGTTCTGCTTGACGTGGATCTTACCCCAGGATTGTTTGTCAGCAAGGTTAACGTGGCAGAGCAGAAAGACTGCTGAGTTTGGAGGCAGACAGACTGGAGTTCAGGTCTTAACTCTGCCATTACTTGCGGGGTGGTGTTGGATAAGTCGCTTTACCTCTATGAGTCTTCAATTTTTTTCATTGGCTAAATAAAGATGATAACACCTATTTACAAGCTCGTTATAAGAACTAAGTGAGATAATCACATAAACCATCAGATACAGTGGCATATACTAGGTGCTCAATAAACTGTACCTTCTACTAATTAATTCAACAAATATTTAATGAGCATGCAATACATTGCAGGCACAGTGGTAGGTGTTAGGGATAATACATCAAGCAAGAGATATAATGTTCCCATTCTTTTGGAGCTTCTAGTAGTGGGGGTTGGTGGGGAAAAAATAAGTGAGAAAGTAAGACAATTACAGGTAATAATGAGTGCTTTGAAAAAAAGAATTTTTTTTTTTTTTGAGACAAGGTCTCACTCTTCTGCCCAGGTTGGAGTGCAGTGGCACAGTCTCAGCTCACTGAAGCCTCTGCCTCCTACACTCAAGCAATCCTCCCACCTCAGCCCGCTGAGTAGCTGGGACTACAGGCGTGCGCCACCATGCCTGCTAATTTTTGTAGTTTTTGTAGAGGTGGGGTTTCACCACATTGCCCAGGCTGGTCTCAAACTCCTGGACTCAAGTGATCCACCTGCCTCAGCCTCCCAAAGTACTAGGATTACAGGCATGAGCCACCACTCCTGGTCAGAAAAAATGAAATTATTTTTGTGCTTATATTTATTATTAGTGCGAAAACCCTCCTGCGACGATGTTTGAACCTCCCTGTTCAGTCTCTCACCACCCATTTATCTATGTGTTGGAAATCATTCTCAGAGTGCAATAATTGCTTCGAGCTTGACTTTGGAAAGGGACTGAACTATTAGCTCTTAAAGTGACATGGAAGAAAGGAAAGGAAAATGGGATGTTGATAGGAGGAAAATCCCGATGTTATCCCTTAGCTCCCAAATTCCTTTTTTTTTTTTTTTTTTTTTAGATGGAGTCTTGCTCTGTCACCCAGGCTGGAGTGCAGTGGCATGATCTCCGCTCACTGCAACCTCCACCTCCCAGGTTCAAGCAATTCTCCTGCCTCAGCCTCCTGAGTGGCTGGGATTACAGGTGTGTGCCACCATATCTGGCTAATTTTTATATTTTTAGTAGAGATGGAGTTTCACCATGTTGGCCAGGCTGGTCTCAAACTCCTGACCTTTCAATCCGCCCACCTCAGCCTCCCAAAGTGCTGGGATTACAGGCGTGAGCCACTGTTCCTGGCCCCAAATTCCATTTTGTAAATCATTACCTGGTGGGTTTCAAGATCACCTCGGAAGCCTTTAAAAGATACAGATTCTTAGGTTGCATCCTCAAATATTCAAATGCCAGCGGTTCAGGGAATTTCTTTTTTTCCTCTTTCTTTTATTTTTAAGCTTCATGGTAATTTATATGGGCAATCAGACATAAGAAGCACTGCTTGCCAGCCAGCCTATGAATTCCATTAGTCAGGTTTAGAATACAGGGATGCATTTGTTATTCTGCTAGTCAATGTATACTTCTTTTTTCTAGTTTCTAGGAGAAGACATGGGTCATGGTTGGCCCCCAAGGAGCTTAGAATCTAGGGGGAGATATAAACAAAGTTGCTATGGGAACACAAAGCAGGAACAATTAGTCTTTGAAAATGAGAGAATGCTTTCCGGAGGGAAGAATTCTGAATGAGTTAGAATTTGGTTCAGCTGCATGTGACACAGAACACAAAATTATAGTGGGTTAAACTAGGTAGAAATACATTTTTGTCTCATATAAAAGTCCTGAGGAAAGTAATCCATTGCTGGTATGATGCTCCCATCTTGTTTTTTGACCCTCTTCAGCATGAGTCCTATGTGGTCCAAAAGGGTTGTTCACATTCCAACCACCCCTCCCATATTCCTCACAGTAGGAAGGACAAAAGGGCAGAGAAGGGTATAATCTCTTCCTTTAAAAATATTTTCTGGAAGGTGCACATGAAACTTCCATTGTAATGTTATAGTCCAGAACTTGGGTACTTGGTCACACCTTGCTTCAGGAGATGAAACAAAGTCTTTATTCAGAACGGCCATGTACGTAACTAAAAACTCAGGTTCTATTACTAAAAAAGAAAAGGAAAGCAGCCATTGGGAAACAACTGGTGGACCTCTACACTGAGATGTGAAGAATGAGTAGCAATTAGGCAGGGGAAGTCACATAGCAAAGACTGTCCAACAAGGAGAACTAATGCGTATCACGTCCCCCTCGGCAGGAGGGATGCCAGGAAGCACCCTTCTTTCCACATCTTCGTTGTCATCCTTCATGTTGTGATCTAAAGCCCTCCTGGATAGTGAAACTCCGTCTCTACTAAAAATAGAGAAATTAGCTAAGCATAGTGGTGGGGGCCTGTAATCCCGGCTACTTGGGAGATTGAGGCAGAAGATTACTTGAACCTGGGAGGGAGAGGCTGCAGAGAACTGGGATCGCTCAACTGCACTCCAGCCTGGGCAACAGAGGGAGACTCTGTCTCAAAAATAAATAAATAAATAAAAAACAAAGTCCTCCTGAGATGAGTCTGCTGGCCCTAGCTATTCAGTGCTTGGATTTACAATGACCTCAGCACAATTCTGACCTTAAAACCCTTCATGTCACTGGAATGATGGCTGCTTCAAGAAAATCCCTCCTTTTCATTTGTCAGTAAGAGAACTCACTCTAAGATCTCATCATTGACATTTACCAGGACAAATTTCTGAAATCTCTTTAGAAGAAACTACAATCCCAACTCTTTGATATGATTAGTTATGGCACATCTGCCTGAAGCAATATTATACAAACATGGAAGGTGATCATTTATGAAAGCATAGAGTATGAGAAACAGCTCATGACAAAATATTGAGAAAATGCGAGACTGTGTATGTGCTGTGATTATAATCGTGTGAAAGATGTGTGTGTACATAAACAAATATTAGAAAGAGCATCATAAAAAATGATTATTGGATGGTTAAAGGCTTGTTTCTCCTTGGAAAATTCCCTTTAGTGTGGTTATGTTGTTTTCATACATAAAATTTGAAAATAAGTCTTGCAAACATTACATGTTGTCAAAAAAATGTTATGGTGTCAACGGTAAATATATATAAGAATCACCTGAAAAGCTTACTAAAAATGCATATTCACAGGCTGTAGCCCAAGATATTCTGATTCTATAAGTCTGAGGAATGGCTGCATTTTTAACAAGCATTCAGAGTCATTTTGTTGGAGGTGGTGCATCGACAACATTTGAAAACCACTGCCATAGATGGTGTCTCAGAGACACCTAAAAATAGAGTTGGGACATTATCTGTGCCAAAACAGCCTAGCTTTGTGTTGCACCAAAGACTCTAGGCCAGGCCGGGAGCAGTGGCTCATGCCTGTAAGCCTAGCACTTCAGGAGGCCGAGGTGGGTCGATCTCCTGAGGTCAGGAGCTCGATACCAGCCTGGACAACATGGCGAAACCCCATCTCTACTAAAAACACAAAAATTAGCCGGGCATGGTGGTGGGCGCCTATAATCCCAGCTACTTGGGAGACTGAGGCAGGAGAATCACTTGAACCCAGGTGTCAGGGGACAGAGGTTGCAGTGAGCCGAGATTGTGCCACTTCACTCTAACCTGGGCAAAAGAATGAAACTGTGTCTCAAAAGAAAGAAAAGACAAGAAAAAAAAAAAAAGACTCTAGGCCAATATTCCTCTATCATTGTTGGGGAAACAGTACAAAAATTTAAAACAAAAACTCCGTGTTAAGAAAAATGCACTCTGTCCCTGGTTTGTAAAGTGAAATATCACTAAAAGGAACAGCTTTGATGATTTTTCTTTGAGTCTTCCAAGTAAACTTAAAGGTGTCTGATAAAAGCAACCCAGTTTTGAACAGTAACATTTCTCCAGTTCCCTTAGAGTCCCACACTTCCTATATCTTATTCCATGCCTTCCTAACAGGCCCCACACAAATTCAGCTGTAATCTGCCTTCAAGTGTAAGGCATGGTAATTTCAAGTCCTACAGCTGAATAACATACTCTGCATAAGCCAGCTTTCTGAATAATTCAACATTCATTTTCTTTATTAGTGATGTAGGATTTTTCTTCTCGGTCACTTTGCAAGCTGGGGACCCCTGGCTGATGACGCCCTGCCCAGATGTCGCTCAGCCACGCTGGCATGCCCCAGCTCACCTGTGTGATAGTTTGTGCCTGCATTGGGCGCTTCTTGAGTTCTTGTACCATGCCCAAGAAGAATGAAGATAAGCAGGACGTTGAAGGGTGAGGAGAGCAGAGAAGAATTTTACTGAGTGATGACACAGCTTTTAGCAGAGAGGGGACATGGGGCTGGTCCTCCTACCTCAAGACGGGAAATTCTTCGTGTGGCTGGGTCTGCCTTTTATGGACTCAGAATACGGCTTATGTGCTGATTGGTTTGTTAGTACACAAAAATGTTTAAAGCAAAGATACCACTCAAAGGTGGGCATGATAGTGTAGAAAGCCAATTAGGAAAGGGTAGGTTTATATAAAATAGGTGAAGGGTAAGGACCAATCAGAGGAAAGCGGGCCAAACGGGAAGACAATTTCTCAATCCAGTCCAATGATTTAACTTGTAGCTTGGCTTTCAGGCTTTAAACTGTCTCCGGCTTGGAGTGGGGTTTCACCACAGGCCCACCCCTATCTGCCTAGGCATTTGGCAGCCGCCTGCCACTCTCATTAGGGTGACCAACTCATCACAGTTTGCCCAGGAGTTTCCTGATGTTAGCACTGAAAGTCTTATGTTCAGGAACCCCCTGCTCCTCAGTCCTGTGCAAACCAAGACCGGGACAGTTGGTCACCCTATACCTTCCATACGGCTTAAAAGAAGACATTCTCCAGGAGGATTACTCAGCCTCCACAGTGTGCCCAGAGAGCACAGGCAAAAACTTAGCTTTCTAAAGAAAAAAAAAAAAAATACAGGTAAGGTGCTGAGATATACATACGTGTGTGTGTGTGTGTGTATATATAATTTATTTTTTTTTTATTTTTTTGAGATGGAGTCTCACTCTGTCGCCAGGCTGGAGTGCAGTGGTGTGATCTTGGCTCACTGCAACCTCCAGCTCCCTTGTTCAAGCGATTCTTCTGCCTCAGCCTCCTGAGTAGCTGGGATTACAGGTATGCATCACCATGCCTGGCTAATTTTTGTATTTTTAGTAGAGACGGGGTTTCACCATGTTGGCCAGAATGGACTCGATCTCCTGACCTCGTGGTCTGCCTGCCTTGGCCTCCCAAAGTGCTGGGATTATAGGTGTGAGCTACAGGGCCGGACATGCTGATCATTATTTTAAGAAATAGGACATTTCGGACCAGGTGTGGTGGCTCACGCCTGTAATCCCAGCACTTTGGGAGGCAGAGACAGATGGATCACTTGAGGTCAGGAGTTCGAGACCAGCCTGGCCAACATGGTGAAACCCCATCTCTACTAAAAAAACACAAAAATTGGCTGGGAGTGGTGCCACGTGCCTGTAATCCCAGCTACTTGGGAGGCTGAGGCAGGAGAATCACTTGAACCGGGGAGGTGGAGGTTGCAGTGAGCCGAGATCATGCCACTGCACTCCAGCCTAGGCGACAGAGTAAGACTCCATCAAAAAAAAAAAAAAAAAAAAAAAAGAGAAGAAGGGGAGGGGAGGGGAGGGGAGGGAAGGGAAGGGAAGGGGACATTTCGGCCGGGTGTAGTGGCTCACACCTGTAATCCCGCCTGTAATCCCAGCACTTTGTGTAGCCAAGGTGGGCAGATCATCTGAGGTCAGGTATTTGAGACCAGCCTGGTCAACATGGTGAAACCCTGTCTCTACTAAAAATACAAAAATTTAGCCGGGCATGGTGGCGCGCACCTGTAATCCCTCCCAGCTACTCAGGAGGCTGAGGCAGGAGAATCGCTTGAACCCAGAAGCAAAGGTTGCAATGAGCTGAGATCATACCGTTGCACTCCAGCCTGGGCAACAAGAGCAAAACTCCACCTCAAAAAATAAAAAATAAAAATAAAAATAAAAATAAAAGAACATTACCCTTAAGTGGTTTCAGAGAAAGAGCCAGAGATGTAAAGGTGTTGCAAGCAGCCCTTTCCCATTCCCCACCTTTTCTTACAAATATTCATTACTTTGAGAAAATTTTACTAAGATTTGTGCATGTTAAACTCATCATCACAAAGGAGAGATTTGTAAAGTTGAATCGGGTGGTCTGAAAGCAGAATTCAGAGATAAAGGGTAAATTTGTCAAGAGGATGTGAAATTTTTCATTAAGTAGAATGTGATAAAAAGCAACTCCTACACTTGTTTTTAGATAAGTAGTTTTATTGTGATGCCTTTGAAAATTCTCTTAAATCCTAAAAAGTTAAGAAGACCCAGAAAGCTAAAAAAATGTGTCCCAGCAAAATCTGTTCCAAAATGTAAGACAAAAAATTTTCAGAATTACTCCGCCCTCATCAAAATCATACTACTTTAAAATATTGCAAGCAGTTCATAGAATCTCCAGAAGTTCATTTCAAAATCAGTTCCAAACTACAATTTTCAAAAGCAGTTCATATTTTTTGCCTCAGGAGTAATCCTACCAACAGCTGGTTGACACAGTGAAAAACATACTTGTGTATCTATTTAGCACATTTGCCTGCTTGAATTCTTGGGTGCAATATCAACTTTCCTTAAAAAACCAGTTTAAATAGAAACAGAGGGACTCCTCCCTAACTCATTTTATGAGGCCAGAATCATCGTGATAACAAAACCTGGCAGAGACACAACAAGAAAAAGAAAATTTCAGGCCAATATCCCTGATGAACATCAATGCAAAAGTCCTCAATAAAATACTGGCAAAACGTATCCAGCAGCACATCAAAAAGGCTATCCACCACAATCAAGTCAGCTTCATCCATGGGATGCAAGGCAGGTTCAACATATGCAAATCGATAAACATAATCCATCACATAAACAGAAACAATAACGAAAACCACATGATTATCTCAATAGATGCAGAAAAGGTCTTCAAAAAAATACAACAACCCTTCATGCTAAAAACTCTCAATAAACTAGGTATTGATGGAATGATTATCAAAATAATAAGAGCTATTTATGACAAATCCACAGTCAATATATTGCATACTGAATGGGCGAAAGCTAGAAGCAGTCCATTTGAAAACCGGCGCAAGACAAGGATGTCGTTTCTCCCCACTCCTATTCAACACAGTATTGGAAGTTCTGGCCAGGGCAATCAGGCAAGAGGAAGAAATTAAGGGTATTCAAATGGGAAGAGAGGAAGTCAAATTGTCTCTGTTTGCAGATGACATGATTGTATGTTTAGAAAACCCCATCGTCTCAGCCCAAAATCTCCTTAAGCTGATAAGCAACTTCAGCAAAGTCTCAGGATACAAAATCAATGTGCAAAAATCACAAGCATTCCTATACACCAATAATAGAGAAACAGAGAGCCAAATCTGGAGTGAGCTCCCATTCACAATTGCTATGAAGAGAATAAAATACCTAGGAATACAACTTATAAGGGATGTTAACGACCTCTTCAAGAACTACAAACCACTGCTCAAGGAAATAAGAAAGGACACACACAAATGGAAAAACGTTCCATGCTCATGGATAGGAAGAATCAATATTGTGAAAATGGCCATACTGCTCAAAGTAATTTACAGATTCAGTGCTATCCCCATCAAGCTACCATTGACTTTCTTCACAGAATTAGGAAAAACCACTTTAAAGTTCATATGGAACCAAAGAAGAGTCCATATAGCCAAGACAATCCTAAGCAAAAAGAACAAAGCTGGAGGCATCATGCTACCTGACTTCAAACTATACTACAAGGCTACAGTAACCAAAACAGCATGGTACTGGTACCAAAACAGATATATAAACCAATGGAACAGAACAGAGGCCTCAGAAATAATGCCACACATCTACAACCGTCTGATCTTTAACAAAGCTGACAAAAACAAGCAATGGGGAAAAGATTCCTTATTTAATAAATGGTGTTAGGAAAACTGGCTAGCCATAGGCAGAAAACTGAAACTGGACTCCCTCCTTACACCTTATACAAAAATTAACTCAAGATGGATTAAACACTTAAACGTAAGACCTAAAACCATAAAAACCCTACGAGAAAACCTAGGCAATACCATTCAGGACATAGGCATGGGCAAAGACTTCATGACTAAAACACCAAAAGCAATGGCAACAAAAGCCAAAATTGACAAATGGAATCTAATTAAACTAAAGAGCTTCTGCACAGCAAAAGAAACTATCATCCCAGTGAATAGGCAACCTACAGAACGGGAGAAAATTTTTGCAATCTATCCATCTAACAAAGAGTTAATATCCAGAATCTATAAGGAACTTAAACAAATTTACAAGAAAAAGAAACAACCCCATCCAAAAGTGGGCAAAGGATATGAACTTCTCAAAAGAAGACATGTATGCAGCCAACAAACATATCAAAAAAATTTCATCATCACTGGTCATTAGAGAAATGCAAATCAAAACCACAGTGAGAAACCATCTCATGCCAGTAAGAATGGCAATCATTAAAAAGTCAGAAAACAGATGCTGGAGAGGATGTGGAGAAACAGAAACGCTTTTACACTGTTGGTGGGAGTGTAAATTAGTTCAACCATTGTAGAAGACAGTGTGGCGATTCCTCAAGGATCTAGAGACAGGAATACCATTTGACCCAGCAATCCCATTACTGGGTATATACCCAAAGGATTATAAATCATTCTACTATAAAGATACATGCACACATATGTTTATTACAGCACTATTCACAATAGCAAAGACTTGGAACCAACCCAAATGCCCATCAGCGATAGACTGGATAAAGAAAATGTGGCACATATACACTATGGAATAGTATGCAGCCATAAAAAAGTATGAGTTTACGTTCTTTGCAAGGACATGGATGAAGCTGAAAACCATCATTCTCAGCAAACTAACACAAGAACAGAAAACCAAACATTGCATCTTCTCACTTATAAGTGGAAGCTGAACAATGAGGACACGTGGACACAGGGAAGGAAACATTACACATCGGGGCTTGTCAGGGGGTAGGGGGCTAGGGGAGGGATAGCGTTAGAAGAAACACCTAATGTAGATGATGGGTTGTTGGGTGCAGCGAACCACCATGGCACACGTATACCTATGTAACAAAACTGCACGTTCTACACATAAATCCCAGAACTTAAAGTATCATTTAAAAAGCCAGTTTAGTAGCCAGTAAATTAACAATTATAAGTTTCAGTTTTTCAATCTTTTAAGACCATTAAGATACAATGAAGAAAACTTTATTCAGCCAGTGCTTTCACTAAGGAGTTTGAACTACCCAATGCAGAAAACCATATGCAAAGTCAACAATTTTTAAACCAAAGCCACCAGCTATTATTGTTTTCTGAAGTGTGCTCTGTGAGATGTTAGTAGGTGATATGTTAACACAAAAAGTTGGGGGAGTTCACCCTAAATAAGATTGGGAAATGCTGAAATAGAGTTTAACATGTTTCTTTACTGTAAGACTTTTGAGGCATAACAATAATAATGGACACTGACACTCTTTAAGGTGGGGTGTGACATGTTTTTTCCAAACTTATTTGACCAAATTTTGTCAGAATATCTAAAAGGCTTGGATCTCACTGACAAATGTAAAGAAATACTGCTCTTGTCCTCCTAAATTTGGTAACTCAGCTCCTTGAAAGTTCAGACTAACTCTATTTTCAGTCAATTTGCAGTGAAACTAGTTTTCATTTGCAAATAGCCAGAGCAGTTTTGCCCAAAGCATAGAACAGCTGAGTGACATTCTAAACATATTGAGATTTCAACATATTTTGAGACTATTCTTATAACAAATGTCATTACCTAACAAACAAGGCAGTGAGACCTATTAGAAAGTACTTGTGGCTTTGAACTTGGAGAATTTCACTTGATGACTTAGAAAGGCAGATGAATTACTGCCAGTGGGGCAGGGCTTTGTTTGGTCTGTAGATCTTTAGTCGGTGGTTTGAAAAGCTGTAAATGATCAGATATGGGCATTTGTAGTTGGGAATGCTTATCTGCAATTAGGTACTTTCTAAATGAAATACTCATATTTCCCAGCCCAAATCGTACTGTGGATCTAAACAATCTAAACTCCTGGCTTCTGATCCCAGCACTGAGGAAGAGGAAGAGTAAAAGAATTGCCCAGCGTTAGCCATTAAAAGAAAAGTTTAAGGAAAGAATTGGAGAGGGGCAGGGCTACCCTACAGACAGGCAGTTAGGATATACTGACCTATGCTTTATCTCATTCACTGCTTTATACAGTGATTCCACCAACCAATTTGTCTATAATAAGGTCTATGGTAAAAATCCAGTTAGTCACAAAGGTGCTATTAAATGAGATGAGGTAAAATAGGTCAAATTGCTGCATCCATTTCTCCTTAATGGTATAGATATCAAATGTGTAGACAATCAAATGTTACTTTAGTTCAGATGTGAGGTGACATAATGTTTGCTATCACCAAGAAATTCTAGTTTTGCTCTTTAACGACATCAAAATGGCATTGAGCATAGTAATAAAGAATATAAAACCATGAAAACAAAATTTGTATTGGGAAATGTCGTACAATAAACGTTGTCTGATGAAATGTATTACATTAAGAAATTTTGTTTAAGAAACAAATACAGGTGTAGTAAAGGAAGAACGTGGAAGCTTAGAAGAGATTTCCACACACAATTTCCACACTGTTTTAAGTAGCAGGATCTCAATTTGCATAAATTATATGGTAATTGAAGAAAAAGTGTATTGGTTGGTGACTATTTCCCATCATCAATTCACTTTGTACCTTAGAGATCTTTTACCATGATCTCAACTCTGGCCGTCCTGATACTGTTCTAAAAAGGCCTTCTCAATCCCTAACTGGGTACTTACCAGAAGGTTATGTCACAGGTAGAGTTTTTTTTTGTTGATCGTGAATTAAATAAATTCCACATGCTCTTAAATAAACTTCACAGTTTTCAAGACAGCTGCTTGAGCCAAATCTGGAAGAGCTCTTCCATTCTGGGACATGCTTAAGTCACGTGTACATATGTGTAAAGAGTTTGGAAATGGCATCAGAATGTGTGCACATCTTTGTTGATACATGTTTAAGTCTCATGTGAGCTAATAGAATCTATGCAATTCTGGAGACTATTAGGTAAAAATGAGTATCTGTATATGGTACAGAAAATAATCTTCTATGAATAATATTCTGTTTGCTTATTTCTATCCCCCAAACAGAAAACATTCAACAAGAACAATTTTATCTATGTTTATTTAATTACAACAAAGAACAATGTATGCCAAATGGAAAAAAATACTTTAAAATGATAAAATATTTAGAAACAGAAATGACTAAATTTAGCTGAAGGAATCACCCAGGTGCCATTAAAACACATTTGGAACTTACAATTTGTTATTAGTGTAAGTTAAATTTAGCAACCGAGTCCAAGTTCACTAAGAGTTGTCAAAATACTTTCAAAATGTTACATCAAAAATTGACAACATCCATAAGTATTACATAAACAGCAAACAAAAAATCATTTAAAAAAATGTATCCTGAGATAAAATAAAAATCACACTATGCTAGATTTATACCCCTTTTCCCCTCACATACAATTGTGAGGCTTCAGTATTTTGCATGTTCCAGGATAAAGTAATAATAATATATGTTGATGCAAATTTAGCCATTAAAAATAAACTACTTAATAACTTAAATATTCCTACAATGAAACATCCAGACTCTAGTTTCACTAATGAAAATTTTATGAAGACATAAATTGCATTTGGTTTTAACTCCTCAAATCATGACTGAAAAAACTTTCAACAAAGAATTCTAGGCTTTTTTTTTCTCATACCAACTGACCCAGAATATATTTTAAGAAATGTTTATTTTCTGTGCATATTTGTTTTAAAATTATAAATCCCTGAGCACTTTTTCTTCTTCCTCCTCATCACTGTCAGTGACATTGACTTGCTGGATGCTAGAAGGAGTTGATGTCGGGGCTGTGAAGACATTCTCCAAGGCTCCAATGTCCAGTTGAGGCACAGGGTTTAAGTATTCTTCCCCACTGTGGCTATGACTGTTATAGAAAGAAGTTCCATTCATGTTCTCACAACTCCGAGAATTTTCGCTGTGTGTGCGTTCACTTGAGTAGTCTCTAAAAGAATAGTCTCTATTTAAAGCTGAAAATATAGCCTCATGTTTTTGGTACCTGTCTTCATAATAACCAAGGCATTCTGGCATTGAACTCGGAAAATTTCCATAGCCAAAGGGAGGCCGACTGTAAGGGCATGTACTGCAGCAGAAAAACACAAACAAGGAATTAGATCTTGCCCACATACTGCCTTGCATACAGACTAACACAGCAAGTTAATGCATCCTCTTCAGGGCTTGGAAAGTTCCTTTCTGCAACCACTTCATGTATTCCTCTGCTCTTTTCCCACTGCCCAGTCCCCATCCACAAGAAACCAGCACTGTTATCTATCATTAGCCTCAGGCTTCTTACCTTTTGACAACCATGATAACAAAATTGCTTATTCTGGTCTTTCTCTCATGATGCCTCATACCACATAAGGTTTTGGAAATGCAGATGTGTGTTGAGCTATGCTAAGAATTGACACTTAGTGGCTGGGCGTGGAGGCTCACACCTGTAATCCCAACACTTTGGGAGGCCGAGGTGGGCAGAATATGAGGTCAAGAGATTGAGACCATCCTGGCCAACATAGTGAAACCCTATCTCTACTAAAAACACAAAAAATTAGCTGGGCGTGGTGGTGTGTGCCTATAGTCCCAGCTATTCAGGAGGCTGAGGCAGGAGGATTGCTTGAACCCAGGAGGTAGAGGTTGCAGTGAGCTGAGATTGTGCCACTGCACTCCAGCCTGGTGACAGAGTGAGACTCCGTCTCAAAAACAAAAACAAAAACAAACAGAATTGACACTTAGTAAACAATGCAATGGTGCAATAGTTGTTTTTCCTGGTTTTTTTTTTTTTGAAAAGGAAGCTCATGGTGGGGGGGGGGAATGTATAACTACATTGAAATCTAGAGATCCGGAATATTGAGGCACTGAAACAGAAGACAACTTAAATTTTTTCATTGACATTCAATAGTAAAGTAAATTTAAAACACTGTTACTACTAGAAAGATTTAAAACTGATAGTAAACTATGATCTTAAAGGTCTTTTCCAAAACATTTTTTGGAGGGCAAGAATGTGAAGAATCAAAAAGACATTTTGCAGTTTTACAAATTACGGTTTTTTGGCCAGGTGCAGTGGCTCACGCCTGTAATCCCAGCACTCTGGGAGGCCAAGGCAGGCGGATCACAGGGTTAGGAGATCGAGACCATCCTGGCTAACATGGTGAAACCCCATCTCTACTAAAAATATAAAAAATTAGCTGAGCATGGTGGCGGGCGCCTGTAGTCCCAGCTACTTGGGAGGCTGAGGCAGGAGAACGGCGTGAACCCAGGAGGCAGAGGTTGCAGTGAGCGGAGATTGTGCCACTGCACTCCAGCCTGGGCGACAGAGCAAGACTTCGTCTAAAAAAAAAAAAAAAAAAATGGCACATCCAAAATTTCTGCCACTTTCTGGGCACAGTAGTGCATGCCTGTAGTCCCAGCTACTCAGGAGGCTGAGGCGGAGGATCACTTGAGCCCAGGAGTTTGAAGCCAGCCTGGGTAATATAGTGAGACTTCATCTAAAAAAAAATAATTTTTAAAAAAACATTACACCTCAAAAATTCTGCCACTCAGACCCATTTGTCAATTTTTTTAAGTATTATTCTCTTTCAAAGGCATAAAACAGGAATTATAGGAAAAGGTAGAGTCCAACCATCTAGTGACAGATAATCATAAACATAATGACCATACTCATCAGCAAAACCCATGGCAAGTTAAGTGTTTCATTTCTTGCCTTTACACACACACACACCCCAACTTTGTTTCCATACTTTTAAAAACCTAAGTATGACAGACTAGACATTATCTCAAATTCTGAAACTATGCCCTACCCCCAAATCTTCAAGTACTAGGTACCTTGCTGGTGTTAATTATAACAAATGAGGTAAAGTTTCTAAAATTTTTCAGGTTTCTATGCCTACTGCCACTCTTAGTTCAGGCATTTTAAATTTAATATACATGTCCTGAATATACTGTGCTTCTTTTTTTTTTTTTTTTTTGAGACAGAGTCTTGCTCTGTCACCCAGGCTGGAGTGCAGTGGCATGAAATTGGCTCACTGCAATCTCTGCCTCCCAGGTTCAAGCAATTCTCCTGTCCCAGTCTCCCAAGTAGCTGGGATTACAGGTGCCCACCACCATGCCCAGCTAATTTTTGTATTTTAGTAGAGATAGGGTTTCACGATGTTGGCCAGTCTGGTCTCGAACTCCTGACCTCAGGTGATCCATCTGCCTCGGCCTCCCAAAGTGTTGGGATTATGGGTGTGAGCCACCGCGCACGGCCAAATACACTGTGCTTCTGGCTAGCACAACTTCGCTCATATAGCAGGTCTCTCCATCCATTGAATTCCACAGATAATTCAAGGATGATAAGAGGCTGACTAATGGGTACAAACATACAATTAGAAGATATAAGTTCTAATGCTCAGTAGCACTGTAGGGTGACTGTAGTTAGCAATAATGTCTTGTGTATTTCAAAGTAGCTATAAGAGAGGACTAAAAATGTTCCCAATATAAAGAAATGATAAATAATGAAGGTGACAGATAACCCAAATACCCTGACTTGATCATTACACATTTTATACATATTTATGACATGTACCCCATAAATATGTAAAATGTTATGTATCAATAAAACAAAAATCTCTCCCTTCCACAAAGCCTTCACTTCAGCTAGAAATAATTCACCCAGTAACTATCTTTTTCAGGACTCAGTGTAGGCAAGATGCTATGTTAAGGTTTGGTAGATCATTTTTTAAAAAACATAAAATCTAAGTATATATTAGACATGTGCTAAAGTCTATAATGCCAGCATTATAGTGACTATTTTGGTTTGGTAAAGACGAGTTAGTGTTATGTTCAGAGAACAAAACGATCAATTAAGACAAAGGCAATCCTAGAAGGTTACATGAGTGAAAGTAAAAAACTATAAAAGCATCATGGTGTAGGGAGAAAAACATTACTTAGAATAGTCCAAATAATAATATTATCCAATAGGTAAGCATTTACTATTTTTTAGGCATTGGCTAAGGAGTGTATATATTATTTCAATATAACACTGAACGACACTCAGAATGACCCTAACGGATAGATACTATAAATATCTCCACTGTACAGATGAGGAAATGGAGCTTTAAAAAGGTTAAATAACTTGCTCAAAATGGTAGAATTAGTAAGTGGTAGACAGAATCAGCCAATTTGACTCCAGAACTTGTTCTCCTAACTACCATGCCACCCTACCCAGGCTCTAGTTCTAGCTATGCCACATAAGAACCTGGTAAACTTAAGTAAATCTTACTTTATCTGATCCTTGTATCCTTCTTATATAAAATAGGGATAGCAATGCCTGTTCTGTCAACCTAAAAGGTCTGTCATAAGGAACAGGAGAATATCAGTAATGGAAACTAGAAACACTATTTCAATGTATGACTGGTAAGTCTTATAAGAAATTATTGCAATCTTTAGCTTGAGGATTTGACTTTGGTTCTTTTTTTTATTTCTATCTCCTTATTGATATGATCTATCTGGTAAGACATTGTTCTCCCGGTTTCCTTTAGTTCCTTGAGCATATTTAAAACAGCTGATTTAAACTGTCTAGTAAATCCAATGTCTCACCTTCCTTGGGGATAGTTACTACTACTATCTTTTCCTTGTGAATGCCCTACTTTCTTGTTTCTTTGCATATCTTGTAACTTTTTGTTGAAAACTGGATGTTTTGAATATTATAATGTGATGCCACTAGAAATCAAATTATTTCCCTTATCCAAGGTCTGTTGTTGTTGCTTGTTTGGGATTGTAGTTGTTTATTTGGTTTTCTAGAGTATTTTTGTAAAGACTGTATTCTTTGTTATGCATGGTCACTGAAATCTCTGTTCAATTAGCTTAGCGGTCACAAATTTGAAAGAGATTTCCTTAAAAACCTAGAAACAAAAACAAAACAAAAAATATTATCTTGGTCTTTGCAGATTGGCTTTGAGTTGGGGCACTCCTTACATACTCAGCCAGGCTGTTTTCAATTCAGCCTTAGTCTTTACTTCCTGCTTACACAGAGCCTACAGATCAGTCAGTTAAAAGCTCGGGGTCTTTTCGTGTGTTTTCTGAACATGGGTCTAGTTCTGGATATGTGTGTGGCCTTCTGGATGTCCTATATATATATATAAAATAGTATCATTACTTATATATATATTTTATCTATATAATTTAAGAGATGGGATTTTGCTCTGTCACCCACGCCAGAATGCAGTGGCATGATCATAGCTCACTGCAGTCTCAAATTGCTGGGCTCAAGCAATCTTCCTGCCTCAGCCTCCCAAGTAGCTGAGACTACAGGTACACCACCACACCCAGTAACTTCCAGAGACTTGAATGGTTGGTTTTTAAAAATAGTTTTCACCAGTTACACTAGTTTGCTAGAGACTAGGTCCATGGAGCTCCCTGTGCTGTCATCTCAAAAATGAACTGTATTCTCACTTACCTTTTTAATCATTTGATTCTATTTCTGTTCTTAAACTTTGCTCTTGGATGCAGTTAAATAACTTAGAAACAAGTTGGTCCTTTCAGGTCTTGCTTTTAAGAGTTTTGAGCTGAGCATGGTGGTTCACGCCTGTAATCCCAGCACCTTGGAAGGCCAAGGCGGGTGGATCACCTGAGGTTAGGAGTTTGAGACCAGCCTGGTCAACATGGTGAAACCTCGTCTCTACTAAAAATACAAAAATTAGCTGAGCGTGGTGGTGTGGCCTGTAGTCCCAGGTATTCCGGAGGCTGAGGCAGGAGAATTGCTTGCTCGAACCTGGGAGGCTGAGGTTGCAGCGAGCCAAGATTATGCCACCGCACTCCAGCCTGGGCGACAGAGTGAGAATCCGTCTCAAAAAAAAAAAAAAAATTAGAGCACAATGGCTCATGCCTGTAATTCCAGCACTTTGGGAGGCCAGGAGCTTGAAACCAGCCTGGGCAACAAAGCGAGGCCCTGTCTCTACAAAAAAATGAAAATATTAGCTGGACATGGTGGTGCACACTTGTAGTCCCAGTTATTCAGGAGGCTTAGGAAGAAGGATTGCTTAGGCCCAGGAGTTCAGGGCTGCAATGAGCTATGCTCATGCCACTGCACTGCAGCCTGGGTGATGTAGTAAGACTCACCCCGTTAAAAAAAAAAAAAAAAAAAAAAAAAAAGTTTTTTAGTTGTGACCATAGCAACATTTAGGCTAAGGCTATCTGAAGCAAGACCCTTCTGAGTACCAAATGTTCTGTGCCCCATAGAAGTTTTCTAATCTAGTTAGTGGCACTATTCCCAGCACTGTTCGTGCATGATTGTCAGATACTGTTTTCTCTAATCCTTTCAGGTGGTTCTCTCACCGCCTTGGGTTGTTTCTTCACAAGTATTCACTAATTAGTACTTCACTGAATATTCAAGAGGGGCCCTACACAGTCACTTGGAGTTCCCTCTGTGTGTAGCTCTTTTCTCTGGTACTCTATCCTGAAAAGTCTAGCTAACTAGGTCTCACTGGACTTGCAGTAGAGACGGGTGAAACCCCATCTCTACTAAAAATATAAAATTAGCTGGACATGGTGGTGGGCACCTATAATCCCAGCTACTCAGGAGGCTGAGGCAGGAGAATCACTTGAACCCAGGAGGCAATGCAGTGAGCCGAGATCATGGCATTACACTCCAGCCTGGGCAAAAAGAGCGAAACTGCATCTCAAAAGAAAAAGAAATGTCTACATCCAGTGGATAGGATGATTTTAGACTCTGAACCAATGTGTGAAACACCTTGGGAATTTTATTTCTAATGAAAGTCACATAGAGCCCTGGGTAAAAACAAGATTCTTCTGTGCTTTACCTGGATCAATGACAAAAACTTTCTATTCCTTTTATCAAGGTTAAAAAGTCCTTCCAGCCCGGTGTGGTGGCTCATGCCTGTAATCCCAACACTCTAGGAGGCCAAGGTGGGCAGATCACTTATGGCCAGGAGTTCAAGACCAGCCTGACTAACATGACAAAACTCAGTCTCTAATAAAAATACAAAAATTAACCAGGCACGGTAGCTTGTACTTGTAATCCTAGCTACTCAGGAGGCTGAGGAACAAGAATTGCTTGAACCCTGGAGGCAGAGGCTGCAGTGAGTTGAGATCACACCACTGCACTCCAGTCTGGCAGGCAGAGCAAGACTCTGTCAAAAAAAAAAAAAGAGAAAGAAAGAAAAAAATCCCTTCCAGGGTCTTGGCTTTATAGAGAGGTTTTAGTTTCAGTACCTATTACCACCTCGAACAGGGGAGCAGAGCAGGGTCAAAAACCTCATCTCTATTCGCTTCGCAGACATTAAAACTCAAGTTTATGTTTTTTTCTGTTTGTTTTTGTTTTAGAGACAGGATCACAATTTGTTGCCAAGGCTGGCCTTGAACTCCACCTCAGCCTCCCAAGTGGCTGGGACTACAGGCGCATGACAGCATATCCAGCTTAAAACCCAAGTTTATAACCAATGTAACTATTTCTGAATCTGAAAATCATCTCCAGGAACATTATAACTAGTTTTCAACTTGTTGATCATTTTGGCACATGGTGAGTTCCTTGCTGGTGAGATCACGTAAGTATTAAATTATTCATATTTAAATTCAACATTTCTAGCTAGTTACAGCAGAAGGTATTCTATGTTAACGAAGTCTATCATGTTTTAGGACTGTAAGTTTCCCTCCTCCATAAAAGTTTAGGCAAAAGTTTGTATATGTATGTAGATATGCATTTTTATGGAAGGAGTCTATAACTTCTATCAAATTCTCAAATGGGTCTCTGACCCAAACAAAGGTTAAAGAGAATTGCGTTTAACCTTTTATTCATTTGCCTAAAATTTTACAATTTCGATGCTATTTTACAAATCCAGGAATTCTTTGAACTTCCCCACCATATATCTGAGTGTATTTTCCATATATTTCAAGCTAGTAAATCCCCATTTGTCTTCATATCTTTTCTTTATCCCTAATTACAATAGATTTTAAACACATATTTTTTACTCAATGGCCAACAGAATGAGGATCCTATGTATCGCCCTTGAATATGAAAGCCCAATATACTGCAAGAAGAAGAAAGAGGAAGGGGTAGGGAGAAAAGAACTAGTCTGAAGAACTAATGCAGTACACAGAAAGAGAGCATTTTGATAAACACAGTATGATGATGGTTAAGATCTGAAGGCAGGAATAAGATGTTAGCCCCAGAGATGGGGAGCAGCACTTTTGAGTGTCCACCTGTTTTGTAAAGTGACTCCTTGATTAAACCACCTAGCCTACTTGATTTTTACTCTACATACACAGGGCAAAATGAACTGTTTGGTGAAAAAAAACATTTTTTGGTTTTTTGAGACATGGTCTCACTCTGGTGCCCAGGCTGGAGTACAGTGGTGTGATCCTGATTCACTGCAACCTCTGCCTCCTGGGTTCAAGTGGTTCTCTGCCTCAACCTCCCAAGTAGCTGGGATTACAGGTGCCCCCCACCACACCTGGCTAATTTTTGTATTTTTAGGACAGACGAGGTTTCATCATGTTCACCAGGCTGATCTAAAACACCTGAACTCAGGTCATCTGCCCGCCTCGGCCTCCCAAAGTGCTGAGATTACAGGCATGAGCCACTGCACCCACTCAGAAATATTCTTTACAGGAGATTCCATTATCAATTGGGAGAAGAGAAAAATTGAGAGAGAATCAATTAATTTTGGCATTTAGAGTTTACTGAAATATACTATCTAGACAGTCATAAATAATCTATTTCCTTGGAAAAATTATCATCAGACACATACAGTTATAAGTCAGAAAAACAATTGAAAAATACTATAATTCATAAGGCTAGTGTTCTTTTCTAAAAAACTATGCATAGCTTAATGTTTATAATTGACATACTGCTCTGACATTCTTAAATGAAATAAAATTCAGTATAATAACTACTTAGTCACTTCATTTGGTTCTTCCAATAGCATTATTATTAATTAGCAATAATAGTATTAATGAAAAAGGTAGTTTTTGTCTTCTAAGAACTTACTTTTGGGCAGGCACGGTGGCTCATGCCCATAATCCCAGCACTTTGGGAGACTGAGGCGGGTGGATCACCTGAGGTCAGGAGTTCGAGACCAGCCTGACCAATATGGTAAAACCCCATCTCTACTAAAAATACAAAAATTAGCTGTGCATGATGACAGGCACCTGTAGTCCCAGCTACTCAGGAGGCTCAAAGAGGAGAATTGCTTGAACCCGGAAGGCAGAGGTTGCAGTGAGCCAAGATCACGCCACTGCACTCCAGCCTGGGTGACAGAGCAAGACTCTATCTCAAAAACAAAGAACTTACTTTCAAGAGCTTCCTTTTAAAATGTTCCTTAAAGTGTCAGATAATTTGTACATTAACAGCCACATCTTACAAGCCTTGTCATGAATGAGTAAGATAGACTTCGAGGATTTAATCTATGTAATATGTAAGGAAACATTACCTGCCCCAACGTCCACTTGACTATGTGAGTTTTTTATTCAAAAGTATATTTTTTTCCATATGATTCTCTGCTAGCAACTAACAGCTGTCAATCAAGAGGAACCATCATAAAAGAAGTCTTACCGATATAGTAAAAAAGACAAATATGAAATTCAAAATCAATCAAACCTGAATTTGACTATTGGCTCTGCCACTGTAAAATCTTGATGAGGTTATTTATTAATCCATTTACTAATCCCATTAACTGAAAAAGTAGAGGAATATTATACCCAAGTCACAGGATTGTTATAAAAATGACATGTAAAAATTCTTAGCTCTCAAAACACTAAAACAAAGAAAAATACAACAAAGAAAAAACTAGTAACAGCTAGAGTGAGACTGTGGTACACAGCCCATTGTAATTGACTCTTATTCGCCTATCCTGTGAGTAAATAGGGTCCAAGCATTTCCCATATTACAAAATTAATTATGTAACAAATATAATTTCCACAATTTTTGTTATAGGCCTCAAGGCTCTAACTAAGGCCAAGTGTTCCCAAATTTATTCATTTATTAAATTCAATCTACATCCTTCTTATATCTAGGAAAAATTTTGTAAAATTCTCCAAATTTCCTGTAAAATCCTAGATCCTAGAAGATAGCAATGAAAACAGATTATCAACCCCCCGGCCTTAAATTAAAAGTCTCTTGAGGTTTGATCCCTTGAACTAAAATACTTAAGGCCGCAAAAGATAAAAAGATTCTACATAAAACAAAACAACCCTAGATAACAAAATTCTCCCTTTCTCCCTATCTAATCCTCTGGTTCCACTTTCTTCCAGTCCTGAGCTAAGGACCCAAAAGCAGGCAATCCCATTATAAATTGAAATAACATAATATATACCTCAAAAGTTGTTTCTATTGAGGTGTAGGTATACCCTAGTGGGAAGCAGATTTACTTGTTAAGTAAGAAACAAAAAAAGATTGGTGTTAGACACTTTAATGCTCCCGTCTCAACAGAAACCATCTCTGTCTACACATTTAACAGTAATTGAAAAGTAAAGGCTAGGCCGGGCATGGTGGTTCATGCCTGTAATCCCAGCACTTTGGGAGGCTGAGGTGGGCGGATTATCTGAGGTCGGGAGTTCGAGATCAGCCTGACCAACATTGAGAAACCCCGTCTTTATTAAAAATACGTGACGCATGCCTGTAATCCCAACTACTTAGGAGGCTGAGGCAGGGGAATTGCTTGAACTTGGGAGGCGGAGGTTGTGGTGAGCCGAGATCGTGCCATTGCACTCCAGCCTGGGCAACAAGAGCAAACCCCCATCTCAAAAAAAAAAAAAAAAAAGGAAAGTAGAGGCTAATACCACTCTATCAGAATACTTTGAAGGGAGTTAAATTTCTATCATTCCAAAATGAAGTTATACATTTGTTTTCCCTAGGTATTTCCCTATGAAAATGAATTCCTTTATTGGTAATTTACATGGGAAATTTTCCAGTTTGGTAAAAAGGGCACAAAGAGGTAGTATAACTTTGGTCTTGTCATTTAACCTAGGTAAATAAACAATTTTTCACTTAGACCAAGTGCCCTCCTCTATACCCTTGCTATTCAAAGTGTGGTCCATAAACCAGCAGAATTGGCAATTACTTGGGAGCTTGCTAGAAATGCAAAATATCAGGCATACTATACCCCCATATAGGATACTACTATACCCCAGACCCAATGAATCAGAATCTGCATTTTAACAAAATACCACGATTTATATACACATTAAAGTTTGAGAAGCATACCCTCTATACAATAAGCACACCTCTATACATTTGACTAAACAATCTTAAGGTCTCTTATAGTTATTTTGCATGAAAAATTCTATCTGACAACATTAAAGCCTATATTCTTTTTCTTTTTTTTTTTTTTGAGATGGTCACCCAGGCTGGAGTGCAGTGGTGTGATCTCAGCTCACCGCAACCTCTGCCTCCCGGGTTCAAGTGATTCTCCCGCTTCAGCCTCCTGAGTAGCTGGGATGACAGGCACATGCCACCATGCCTGGCTAATTTTTGTATTTTTAGTAGAGACAGGGTTTCACCATGTTGGCCAGGCTGGTCTCAAACTCCTGACCTCAAGTTACCCACCCACCTTGGCCTCCCAAAGTGCTGGAATTACAGGCATGAGCCACTGCACCCAGCCTGAAGCCTATATTCTTACATAACAAGAGTCAGCTGGAGCTGAGTTAGAGCATGCACTCTCTCTAGCTCCCCCAGTCCTCACCTGGCCCTCTCCATCTATTTATGTTAACTGCTTGTCTTCTATTCAGCAGAATTGAAGAAGTCCCCTTTTAAGTATTTAAAAACAAACAAAAAATGTTGTCACAGGTAAAAACTCATCAGTTGAATGTTTAGGTAAAAGGAAAAAAAAATGTTAATTTACCTTGATGGGAAGTAGTGAGGTCCGGGTAGGAAGTAAGGGTGATGAAAAGAGAATCTTGGTGGTGTCCCGAACAGTGTGGCTGGATGGCCAAGGTGGGGGGGCTGGTAGACATGTGGGTGTGGAATGGGAGAAGCCTGGGGGATTGGAGCACTTCTGGGACAAGGGGAAACGCTGGAATACTCCTTAGGAGGCTGGATGGTCGAAGTTGCAAATCTGGCATGGGCAGTACTTGCACTATTTGAAATCCTGTTGGTGCTCTCTAGAGAGACAGGGGTGGGTTGCTTCACAGTGTGAGTGCCTTCAGAGTGCAGCTGATGAGTGTCTGTCTGGGAAGGCCCAGCAAAGCGTTGGGGCGGGAGTGCTGGATAGAGCGGCAGACTTGGATCCTGGACAGCCACCTGAGCAGCACTGGAGACGCTGGGCTGGAAAAGTGTGACAGGACTTGGGCGCTGGACTGCAGGTGTGGGCAGCTGGATGGCAGGTGAAGTTTCACCTTTAGAAACAAAAATAGCATAAATCAAGAATCAACTGAGTCATTCCACGTTTTTCTTCTTTCAGTGAAGTTTAATAAATTGTATAAGCAGAGGCCTTCATCAACCACCTTACCTAACTGCATCATCACATCAAACCATTCTGTTTCATTTGCAGCATTTTGAACAAACTGAAGTTATCTTATTTTCTTGTTTATTTACATTTTTTGTCTCTCTCTCCCAACTAGACTCTAAGTGCCATGAGAAGAGCAACCTTTTCTGTTTTGTTTGCTGCTGTATCCCCAGGGTGAAACATTCTGTCTGGCACAGAAGAGGCCCTTAACAAATATTTTTTAGATGAATAAACAAATGAACAAAATTATTGATAGATATACCCAAAGACTGAAAACACATAAATGTTGGTATGCATATACACATTTAAAAATAATAATAATATGAAGCTATTGACACTAGGTACCTTTAAGGAGCCATGATCTAAGACAGGGGACAGGGCAGTGGGGCAGGAGGAAAAGCTAGATTTTCATTTTATACCTACTGGTACTATTTGAATGTTCTGTTTACCTAAATATATTAATCTTATTTTTAATATTACTAGGGGTTTCAGAGTAGCAGTATGGGTCATTTTTCTTTTCTTTTATAAACTTCTCTATATTAAACTAAATTACAAATGACACTTAATTTTTTTAGCCAAAAAAACTTAAACAACAAAATTATTTCCCTCTATTGTATTCAATATGAATACAAAAGGAAATTTCCAAGTGAGAACAGGACTTGCCACATGTCAACCACTGGTGACAGATATAAAAGGAATACTATTGCAGCAGAGCATGAAAGATATGGCAGAATTTTTAAAGGTAGGTGAAACAATTATGTTTTAGCTTTCTGTTCCTGAAGAAGACAGGACTACTGATTGAACTGCTAAGTGACCCAAATGACACACCTAGCCTAAATTTAATTCAACTTTCCTGATGAAAGACAGATGGATGCCACAGCAAAAGAGTCATGATCTAGTGTATTGCAATACAGTTCCGAATCCATTAATAAAGAAGATGCAGTTCAAGAAATTCTGTGGTTGGACATGTCTCTGTCAGAGACTGAAAGAAATGTGGATCTTTTTCCAGCCTCATCCAGGTGACTTCCCTCTCCTTCCTTTTCTCCAGATAAAGCAGATAATACCCCTCTTAAAGCAGGAAGTAGGGAATTAAAGGACATAGCCACCTGTTTGAAGATGGCCTCTGACCCAGTGAAGTAGAGAAACAGGATGTAATGATGCTGCCCTGATTCTCACCTGATGAGGTTATATGGACTAGCCCTCCTATCTATGAGGCACAGGCCCTACTCAGGCCCTTCCTGATTTATAATTTCCCTTGTCCACGTTCCCTCCAAACCTCGTAAATCTATCACTTATCAGGAAATAGTGTAAATCTTTGTGATTATTTGCATGTCTGCCACCTCAACCATGATCACCAAACTGGGAGATTGAGAGCAGGAACTCTCAATTCCTATTTGTATCCCAGTATCTAGCCAGAACCTGGTTAATAAAAAACAGTTAAGAAAAGTATGAATGGATACAGCTTCTATAAAAGTTCCAAAGCCTTTAAATGAATAGGAATACTCATATAAAAGGAGAATGCTAGCATAACTGGCATCAAAGACATGTAATCAAAGATCTGAAGAGAATTCCAGACTACTATGCTGTAAGCGAGACACGGTAGTGGGATGGGGTGGGGGGACTCATCTCACCTTCACTTACATATTTTTCTATACATGCCCACTGACCACCAGACCTTGCAGCACCACCCCCACTGACACCATACCCATTGACCAGAGAGCTTGCAAGCTGTCTGAAAAAACTAAGATAAGCAGCATTCCGCCATAAATCTTACTCAAGGTAGTTAACTCTATCGCCTGCATGTGAGAATGGCCTCCTGGCGAATTCTAGAATGACAATCTAGAATTAGAATGACAATCCTAACCCCTAGGATTGTAATAGTAAAATTTCTAGGATTGAAATACTAAAATCTCCGCCCAGGGAGATTTTCTGATCATGATCAACATATGAGTTAGCATGATTCCTTACTTGTCTGCGCACCCTGCACTCCACCCTGCATATGTAATGACACTCACCTGCCTCGTGAATTACGCATATCACCCTCCTTAAGACACCACAGTGCACTCCCTTGGAGAGCCAGCCAGAGAACCCTTTCTCCTGCGCTGTCTCTCTTAATGCCCAATCTTTCTAGGCATAAGCCCTAACAACCCCTGTCTAGGAAAAATTTGCCTGGTCTCTTGTTAATTTCTGTTACACTGAGAGCCAAGAACCTTGTGCCAGTAACATAAGCACTTTCAGAAACTAGAAACAGGTTGGGTGCCATGGCTCACATTTGTAATCTCAACACTTTGGAAGGCCAAGATGGGAGAATCACTTGAGTCCAGAGTTTGAGACTAGACTGGGCAACCTAGCAAGACCCCAACTCTACAGAAAAAAAAAAGAACTAGAAAGAGAAGAGGAGCTTGGGAGATGGTACTAAATGTGAGTGACAGAGTAAACAATGTACCAGACACAAAAATAATACCAGACAAGGGCTGGGCGTGGTGGCTCACGCCTGTAATCCCAACAGATAGATGGAGGGAGGCCGAGGCAGGTAGATTGCCTAAGGTCAGAGGTTCAAGACCAGCCCGGCCAACATGGTAAAACCCCATCTCTACTAAAAATACAAAAATCAGCCGGGCATGGTGGCATGCACCTGTAATCCCAGCTACTCGGGAGGCTGAGGCAGGAAAATTGCTTAAACCTGGTAGGTGGAGGCTGCAGTGAGCTGAGATCACACCACTGCACTCCCACCTGGGTAACAGAGCACAACTCTATCTCAAAAAATAATCATAACAATACCAGACAAGACAGATTCTATCAAAGAAATAGTAAAAGTAGTTATATTTATATCTATAATTGCTACGACTACCTTATTAACTCTTTGACAGCAGAGACTATAAAAAAACTTTATATATTTTCCTAGCAGAGTTTGCCCCATAATAGGATTTAATAAACCTTAGTAGTGAAGGTGGCAGGCAAGCAGGCATACAAACGTGCCACTGGAATTCACTCAGAAGATATCTGAGATAAAACTCACTGTCACAGGGGAGATTAAACTGCCACAATTCACATATATTTACTGAATATCTTAATGGGATAAAAGTGTACTGGGAAGATCTAGTACAGGACAAGTGATTGATTAGAACAAAAAGGTTTGGTAGAATACCCAGTAAAATGTAATCAGCTTGAGGGCCGGGTGCAGTGGCTCATGCCTGTAATCCCTGCACTTTGGGAGGCTGAGATGGGCAAATTACTTGAGTCCAGGAGTTCGAGACCAGCCTGGCCAATGTGGCGAAACCCCATCTCTACTAAAAATACAAAAATTAGCCAGGCGTGGTGGCGCTTGCCTGTAGTCCCACCTATTTAGGAGGCTGAGGCAGGAGAATCGCTTGAACCTGAGAGGCAGAGGTTGCAAGGAACAGAGATCATGCCACTGCACTCCAGCCTGGGAGACAGAGTAAGACTCCCTCTCAAAAAAAAAAAGAAGCAGCAGCTTGATTGAGAGCCAAATAATGGAGAAATATTACTAGAAAATCCATTAATTCAGTGTGTGAAATATTATGCAGTAGTAATCACAACATATATAAATTTATGATCCTGGCTAAAGAGAAAGTCAAAAAAATCTACCCTGGGGTTATTCAATTTTTGGAATATTGATACTGGCTAGGGAAAAGGCTGATAGAGATTAAAATAAAAAGTTCATAGAAAAATGGAGATTATTTTACACAACAATGCTAAAAATACAGAAGAAAGAAATGTGCCTCAAAGTCACAGTTACTATGGCTAACTGGCAAAAAATAAAAAATGATAACAAAAATAACAACAAAAACAACAAAAAACCTTCAAAAGTTTGTCCAAATGTACAAATAAGCCCAACTGCGGTGAGGCAAATGCAAAAACGTTAGGCAGTCCAAAGGAAAACAGAAGGAGCCACATCTGAGAGACCTCAAAGTCAATACTAATTGACTCTAAATATTTTTACAAAAAGGAAAGAATCAGTGGAATTATTTAGTCATTACGGTATAAACAGCAACTGAAAGAGAATAGACAGACTCAATAAATTCTTTCTACTAAAGAAGACCTTAAGAAGATTTCTGAACCCTAACTAATTTTCAAAGCAAATAGGTTAAAAATATTAGATCAACTACCATATAATGACAAGTTCAAAGAATGTTCTAATTCAATTGACAAAAAGAATATAAATAGATCTTAGATGGCATTCACCTAAGACTTTTTTTTTTTTTTTAAAGGAAGAGAAAGAAAAAGAAAACAAAAAAGACAAACCTCTGTACAGGCATGGGGGCTCACAACCTGTAATCTCAGCACTTTGGAAGGCAGAGGTGGGCAGATCACCTGAGGTCAGGAGTTTGAAAAACCAGCCTGGCTATCATGGTGAAACCCTACTAAAAATACAAAAATTAGCCAGGCATGGTGGTACATGCCTGTAATCCCAGCTACTAGGGAGGCTGAGGCAGGAAAATCACTTGAACCCAGGAGGCAGAGGTTGCAGTGAGCTGAGATTGCGCCACTGCACTCCAGCATGGGCAACAGAGTGAGACTTCATCTCAAATATATATATAAATATAAATATAAATATTTAAAAATGTTTTTAAAAACCTCAAGGTAGAACTGAGAAAATTTTAGACAAAGTAGGTACAAATGGCTTCTGCCAGAGATTTTTAGAAAGTTAATATGACTTCCAGCTATTGAAACTGGTGACCTTGAGAACTCTAGCTTGGTGAGTCTATTAGCTACACCTGAAATGGTGGTGAAATCTATACAGTATGATATTAATGCGCAAAGCTTGCTACAGAAAAAGAGCAAATTGTTTCTATATGAGAAAAATCACATACCTCACTATCTTGGTATCTTTCTTCCATGGAAATAAAGCAAACATGCTTGAAAAACAAAATTATCATAACTTCATATTTAGAATATGAAATTACTTGAAACAAACAAAAAAGTATATAAATCAACATCTGCACATGACAAGATATTAAAATTATGATTCCCCAAGATTATAGCACACAAGAGATGTGCTATAATCTGTTCTAAAAGCTTCACAAATGATTTAGAATATTAAATATACAGTGAAATTTCCAAATTTGCAAGTGATACTGACTTCTCTAAGTAATATAACACCAAGTTGATGAGAACAATCTATAAGAATATATTTCAAAGCTATATGATTGGGGAATAAAATAGCAGATAAATTTCATGATTATTAAGGTGTATATCTTAATAATTCCCAAATTATGCTTGTAAGATAATGTTCTCTGTTTATCTTTTAAGATGCAAGAAATAATTTTGTTTGTTTTTAGAGACAGGGTCTTGCTATGTTGCCCAGGCTGGTCTCGAACTCCTAGGCTCCCAAAGCACCAGGATTAAAGGCATGAGTCACCACAGCTGGCCCAAGAAATGAATCTTTACTGACACTATATATCACCAGAAATAAGGGATACTGTAAAAAACAAAACAAAACAAAAAACTAAGCACAAACAAAAAAATAATTGTTGTCTTAGATTTGATTACTGTTGTGCATAGCTCTGAAATGCTTCCTATAATTCTACCTACCATACTTAAATACAACATCATGGAGAAAGAACCCTGCCAACATTAGAAAAAATTTTCCAGTTTCTACTCAACCCTTATCTTTGCTCAGAATGGCATAAAATTAATATATCAAATGTCAGCTGCTTCAAATAAGAACACTGTTAATTCTGTTTCTGGGAAGAGAAAATATACAGCATTTAACAGTGGGTAGAAGCAGATGTAAGTGAGGTCTTGGAAAAAGGGATAAAAAGAAGAAACTTATATTATGAAAACAGAAATCATAACATAACACAGGCTGGGCATGGTGGCTCACACCTGTAATCCCAGCACTTTGGGAAGCCGAAATGGGTGGATCACTTGAGGCCAGGATAACATGGTGAAACCCCATCTCTACTAAAAATGCAAAAATTAGATGGGCATGGTGGTGTGCACCTGTAGTCTCAGCTACTCGGGAGGCTGAGGTGGGAGAATTGCTTGAACCCAGGAGGCAGAGGCTGCAGTGAGCCGAGATCGGGCCACTACACTCCATCTTGGGTAATAGAGCAAGACTCTGTCTCAAAAAATAAATAAATAATGTAACAGAAAAACAAGGTAAGCGGAAAAAGTCATAATTAAGCCTGGGTTGAAATACAAGATTAAAGAAGTCACTACCAAATAGTGAAGACTGAGAGTGCCTGACTGTGCTAGGAGAGAATAGGGCTATAGGATCAGCTTTCTGCATCTCTCTCTTGAGTCTAGACATCTGGAATGTAGCTTGTTGCTATCAATTGCTAAAATGATACATTAAAAACAACAACACTGAAAATGTCTAAAATTCTAATAAGTCAGTTTCCAAGGTATCTAAAACTCTCAGCTCATATGGGTGGCTTTATTACCAGAAGGATTTAAACAGGTTAAAAAAAAAAATAGAAAAAGCAGGTTTAAGCAGTCTTAGTAGTTTCAAGAATGTGGGCCAGGTGTGGTGGCTCACACTTATAATCCTGGCACTTTGAGAGGGCAAGGTGGGTGGATCACTTGAGCCCAGGATTCGATACCAGCCTGGGCAACATGACAAAACCCCATCTCTAAAAAAATACAAAAATTAGCTGGGCATGGTGGTGTGCACCTGTAGTCCCAGCTACTAGGGAGCCTGAGGTGGGAGAATCGTTTGAGCCCAGGAGGACAAGGCTGCAGTGACCTGTGATCCTGCTACTGCACTGCAGCCTGGGCAACAGTGTGAGACTCTGTCTCAAAAAAAAAAAAAAAAAAAAAAGTGACAGCAAGTAGTGAATGTATAAAGCTCTCCTTTAAAAATGGTTAAAACATGTTCTGGGGGCCAGGCATGGTGGCTCATGCCTGTAATCCCAGCACTTCGGGAGGCCGGGGCGGACAAATCACCTGAGGTCAGGAGTTCCAGACCAGCCTGACCAACATGGAGAAACCCCATCTCTACAAAAAATACAAAATTGGCCGGGTGTGGTGGTACATGCCTATAATCCCAGCACTTGGGAAGGCTGGGGCGGGTGGATCACCTGAGGTCGGGAGTTCCAGACCAGTCTGACCAACATGGAGAAACCCCATCTCCAGAAAAAATACAAAATTAGCCAGGTGTGGTGATACATGCCTATAATACCAGCTACTCAGGAGGCTGAGGCAGGAGAATTGCTTGAACCCGGGAGGCGGAGGTTGTGGTGAGCTGAGATTGCACCATTGCACTCCGGCCTGGTCAACAAGAGTGAAAACTCTGTCTCAAGAAAGAAAAAAAAAATGTTCTGGAAAAACAAACCAATGATGAATGGCCCTATAACAAGTTATTAAGATATTAGCTTCTCAATTTTTGGTTCTTAAAATCAATAACAGGAATGTAAAGAACTCAGAGGAGACATTTAGAAAGATTAATATAATGAACCAAACAAATATTTGGTAGAAAATAGATTACTTCCACTGCTTTTCTAGAGCAGTGAGAGAATGGTCTCAACAAATCAGCATCATTACTAAGTTCCAGGACAGGATGCCTCATACCCCATTATCAAGACATTCTTTCATGCTGTTAGTAAAAAGACTCTCCTTTTTCCTATTGAATTACCTCAGTCATTTCCTGCATTATCTGCCTAATCTATGGGCCCATCCTGATTTGCTTAAAAGGTCTGAGGTTTTACACATGGATTATTTGCTACTCTGGAAGACTCTGGTTTTGATGTCTACTGAAATTTTTCCTTCTCCAATTTAATGTTCTCACTTTCCCTCTTCTTTTTTTCCCTTAATATTGTTGTTCCAAATTCTTAAGACTAACAGAAAGAAAACTTCAAACTTGAGGTAAAATTTTCTTGCAGATATTTAAAAAATAGTAATCTACAATAAAACTAACTCACCAACTGGATGAGTGATGGGATTCTGTAGGCTGGGAATTACCACAGAGTATGTAGGTGAGCGGTAAGGATAAACTGTTGTAGGATTTGTAGAGATGATATTCTGTGTGGTACCAGAAAATACATTGGAAACACTTAGAGGGAATCGTTTTCGCTTCCCTGGACGAGGCTGATAAACCCAACCTATAGAAGACAAAATATGTTTAAATGTGTAGCCTCTATTTAGCCTTTAAATAATGTTTTTCATACTAACATGCAAAGCACTTTAAAGTGTTTTTAAAACAAATTATTGTCTAAAGTATCTTTTCCAGCTCCGGGATATTATTTCAGTGAATGACTTCTCCACTGTGTATTTTAACATACATATCCAAATAGCTCCTGACTAGTGGCCAATGTTACAACTCATAATTGAAAGGAAGAGGGTCAATTTTTTTTTTTTTTTTTTTTTTTTTGAGATGGAGTCTTGCACTGTTGCCTGGACTGTAGTGCAATGGCGCAATCTTGGCTCACTGCAACCTCTGCCTCCCAGGTTCACGGGATTCTCTTGCCTCAGCCTCCTGAGCAGCTGGGATTACAGGTGCACACCACCACATCTGACTAATTTTTTGTATTTTTAGTTGGCCAGACTGGTCTCGAACTCCTGACCTCGTGATCCGCCCGCCTCGGCCTCCCAAAGGGCTGGGATTACAGGCGTGAGCCACTGCGCCCGGCCAAGGGTCAAATGTTTTATAACCAATGACACAGAATGAATCTGTAGTAGAGTCAACATCAAAACCCCTGTACTTGAATCCCAAAGCCTTTCCTCCACCTTATCAAACAATGCCTATGACATTATTCATCTCCTCATTTCCTCACTTTCTGTAAGATACAATTGTCTATATCTTACAATGCAATAGTCACTAATAATCAGTCACCTTTTTTTTTTTTTTTTTGAGACAGAGTCTTGCTCTGTCACTCAGACTGGAGTGCAGTGGCAAGATCTCAGCTCACTGCAAGCTCTGCCTCCTGGGTTCACGCCATTCTCCTGCCTCAGCCTCCCAAGTAGGTGGGACACAGATGCCCACCACCACGACTGGCTAATTTTTTTTTTAAATGTATTTTTAGTAGAGATGGGGTTTCACTGTATTAGCCAGGATGGTCTCGATCTCCTGACCTCGAGATCCACCCGCCTCGGCCTCCCAAAGTGCTGGGATTACAGGTGTGAGCCACGGCACCCGGCCGATCAGTCACTATTTTTATGCCTAGTTCAAGAAAAGTCAGTCTCCTAAACTCAGCAATCTCCAAGTCCACAAATAACTCAATTTCTTCCAAAGTCAGACCAGTGGAACTATGGCATTTGCAGCCACTGTGTAATCAGAACAATCACTGGTTCCCTACAGCTGCTGCCTCTGACCTTCATTCCTAGAACCTCTCTCCCAATATTTCAGAAAATAGTAAGTTTTGTCCCACCTTGCACAGACATGCTGGCCATACTTGCATTTTCCCAAGCTTAATCCCTATGTTCTCACTGCTAGGGAGAAATCGGATTTATTTCACACTATATCATGACAGGGCTAAATCTGTCAATCAGAAGGCAGGACTTTGTTCTGACAATCATATGTTAAAACGGAATATGGTGACAATCCCTGCATTCTCATTAAGTGTAGACTGCATTTTTTTTCTGTTGCTATCATTTTAACACTTCTATAGTTTACTTGCAAAATCATAGCCTAAAGCTTTTGAGATGTACTTTCATTAAATTTATATCTATCTAAATCAAAATCACAATGAAACTGCATGTCCTCTGATTTGTATGGGTTGGTGAATATGAAATCAGATACCCCTTTGCTTGGTTCCACTTAAGGAAACTCATGCCCAGTGTCATGTCAATTGTTGTTATATTAGTCATTATTCTCTTTTTTGTACATACCAGAATAAAATTATACATTTTTGTCTTTCAAACTCAACCTACCCTAATCTTTAACTAAATAAATTCATTTAAAAGAAGTAAGAGGCATTATTTCATTTGATTACCAGGAAATTCCTCTCTGTGCTTTTCTTTAATCTTTTGTGCTTCATCGTAATAGGGTTTCTTTTGTTCTTCACTAAGTTTGTTCCACTCTAACCCAAGCTGGACACTGATTTCTGCATTGTTGGCTGCTGGGTTAGCTTTGGCTAGTGCTGGTCGGTGGATCCTTGCCCAAACCATAAATGCGTTCATGGGTCGCTTCACATGACCATTTCTGTCCTTACTGAAGGGAGTGTCTGGTATGCCTACATGACAAAAATTAAGAGGCTAAATTAATGTGCCACACACACACACACACAATTTTAAGGTAAAGTGCACCTCCATCTATACTTATTTTTGAAATATGTGGAGGAAATACACACTTCAGTATAACCAAAAAAAACCTGCCAGTATTCCACAATTCCTTACATCCCCTGAACTCGCCATTCTGAACTGTAGTTTAGAATGACTCCTTTTCCTCAAAGAGAATAATACTGTTGAAGATACTGTGGAAATAATCATGTTGAAGAGAGTAAATTGTTGGCTTATTACTTCTTTGATCTGTATTATTAGTACCTCTAACAATAATTAACATTTAGTTTATTTACCAATAAAAATATTCTATCATTAAGGGACAGGAACCATGCATGACTTACTCATGACTATAATCTTAGCTAGGTAGAGGTTCTCTAAACATTCACAGGAACTCATCTACATGCTGCTCTTGTGTCCTTTCAAGCAAAAATATTTATCAAACTATAATACTATATTAGTTGTATTTCACTATGAAGCTGAAGTTCCTACCAAGTGGAATCATCAACACTAGTCCCGTGTACTGGGAGAAAAATGAGAGAAAACAATAAAAATAATTTTTTGGGTCAGGCAAGGTGGCTCACGCCTGTAATCCCAGCACTTTGGGAGGCCAAGGCAGGTGGATCATGTGAGGTCAGGAGTTTGAGACCAGCCTGGCCAACATGATGAAACCCCATCTCTACTGAAAATACAAAAATTAGCTGGGCGTGGTGGCTCATGCCTGTAGTCCCAGCTACCTGGGAGGCTGAGGCAGGAGAATCGCTTGAACCCAGGAGGTGGAGGTTGCAGCGAGCTGAGATCACGCCGCAGTACTCCAGACTGGGCAACAGAGTGAGACTCGGTCTCAAAAAAAGTGTTTTGGAAGTCACAGAAGGCAGGTGCAATGGCTCACATTTGCTTCTGACCTTCGTTCCTAGAACCTCTCTGCCAATATTTCAGGAAAAAAATGAGAGAAAATAATAAAAGTAATTTTTTTGAAAGTCAGAGAAGGCAGGCACAATGGCTCACACCTGTAATCCCATTACTTTGGGAGGCCGAGGCGGAGGATTGCTTCAGCTCAGGAGTTCAAGACGAGCATCTCTTTTTCATAAAATAAAATTTAAAAGAAGAAAGTCACAGAGCCAGTTGAAATTTCAACAAAGGAAGCTATCAAATTCACATCTCTCATGTATTTTATCAAAAATAACTGTCCATAAATTTATATTTTAGGATTGCCTGATATATTAAAAATTTCTTAAAAACACTAAGGATGAAATAAGTAGTATAAAGAAAGCTTTCCCTTTCTTTCCTTTAGAAAACAAAAATCTAAAAAATACTAAAGAGAAAAGCAACAGAGTGGAGTGGAGAGGAAGAATCAACACAGAAAATTTAAAAAATAAATAAAGTTAAAGAAAATATGAACCAAAGATTAATACGACTTTCCAAGATGTTCATTGGCAAAGTGTTCTGTGTGAACTAAATCGTAAAATAAGAATTTGCTAACTTTATATCTGGAAATACTGGATAGAAATAAAAACATCTATTTGTACTTGTTACCGCTGCAACTAGTCATTTCTTTAAAAACAATATTTATGGTTCATTCTACCGTATTCTTTTCAGTATTTCTATAAGTCCTTACCTTTCAGAGGAATAAACACTAAAATATTACATCGAATCACGTACTGTTTTCTGCTAGAAGAATGTTTACTGTTCATTTTTAAAGATAGCCTCTATAATGGGTACAAACTTTCCTATTTAATTATAATCCCTTTTTCCATTAAACACCATAATTTCTTCTATATCTTGACACATATAAAAGTACTCAGCTATTATAATACAATATTTTTAATCTTGATTATTTGTAGCATATAAACTGAGGGCTCTGTGCTGTCTAGAAAATACCTCTATTTTTGTGTACAAAAATTAGTCCTATCTAAATACTGGGCCTTAAAATCGATTTTTTAAAAAATACTTTAGAATCTTGAAGGCATTCGTGTATTTTACTGCTACATATACAAGTCGATCAGAAGTGATACCTGTGCAGACTCTGCCCTGAAAATAATCGGTTCCATGACTTTACTTTTGTAGTTTAGACTTGGGAACTGCTGACAAAACAGCTATGGGCAACACAGGTGCAGTTTTGAAAACCCCTCTCCCCTGCTGTCTAATACCTGCATCTGAGGGCAACACGGTGAGCGGGACATCTTTGGTTTCGATTTTTACAGAAGGCTCCAGTAGGGACTGCATTTTAATAGGCACTGGTGTAAGGGGGACTTTGGTCAATCTTATCAGCTCTGAGGGCGGAGCTCCCTGAAACTGGATCCGGGCCCCAGGGGGGACCGTGTGGAGAGTCAAAGGGATCCTGAGGTCTTGCTGGTGCGGCCCAAAGGCACCGGACGTTGGGGCCAAGATGACCTCCGCGCTGCCATGAACTAGGCCATTGGACGCGGGCTCCGCGTCGAGCCTGCAGTCCTCGAGGAGTCTCTCGGGTTCCTCCGTTTTGATCACACCTTCTCGGATGGTCGCCGGGCTTTTGCCATCCCCGCCTTTCATCGCGTCTCTCATGACCTCCTCGGCCTCCAGCTTGCCCTTCTCGTTCCCTCGGAAGTAGCCGAGGGCCGGTCCCGGACCTTCCAACTTGACCACCCTGGAGGCTCTAGGACCGGTCTCGACGCCCCCACGAGGACCCACTGACGGGTCCAGGCCGGGCCCCAGCTCCTGCTTCTTGGCCTTGAAGTGCAGCGCCCGAGGCTGCACCGGGTGCAACTCCGGCCTGGAGGGGGCGCCCTCGGACGCTGACGGCGGCGGCAGGAGCCGAAGGTCGGGCCTGAACTGCAACAGCCGCGCCTGCGCGGGCGAGGCAGCGGCTTCCTCGTCCCGGGTCTGAGGCTGTGGTAGCAGCAATACCTGCTCTGGCTTCACCTGCAGCAGCTGCCGCACCGCGGGCGGTAAGCCGGACGCCACGGCCTCCCCGCACGACGAGGCCAAGGTGGCACTGGCGGCCGCGCTTAGTGTGGGAGGCGACGGAGGGGGCTCCACGGCCGCTGCCCAAAAGGTGGTGCCCTCGACCGGCAGCGGGAGCGGAGCGGGACGCAACGGGCGCTGTTGAGGCGGAGGCTCCGGTCTGGCTCTCTCCATGGGGGAGGGGGACGCCCCGGCCTGGATTGTGAGCTCAGCCGTTTGTTGGCGACCTTCCCCCTCCCCCTTTCGGTTAAGAGCCTTGCAAGGCCTTTGCTACCCAGAACCCTACGCGGTTCAAAACGCAGCTGTCTGTTTGGGCCTCACCAATCACAAGCGACCGATACCCCTGGACGGCCAATCACAGGCGGGTTTTCCGGCTCTTCCCGGTCCCTACTCTCGCCTCGTGCTGAGTCCTCGAATCACCTGCCATGGCGGAAGCCGCCGCACTTGTTGCCCATTTTGTCTGACTCTCCCTCTCTTGTGGAGTTCTCTCCCCGGCCGTTGTCTTTAGTTATCCCTACCCCGCCCGGAGCTGCGACAATGGCGTTGCCCAGGAAACGCTGCGCTTCCAGGCCACTGACGTCCAGGGAATAAAGTCTTGCGTCACAAGGCGGGCGACGCCTTGTGGGCCCGCTCTGTGCGGAATGAGTAATCTGTCGGCCCTGAGTATCACCAGGGCTTTTGAATCTTTGCCAAGGGAGAATGGTGAAGATTTTGCAAATTATCAGTAACCCATTAGCTGATCTTGCTGGGGAGGCTTTTCGACTTTGTGTGATTATTGTGCTAAAGTTTCAGTTAATCACCAGGCCCTGTGGTCCTACTTCCAGAATAATATACATCCCAAATTCGTCCACTGTTTTGTGTTTCTACCTGCCATTATTCTGTTGCAGGCTCCCACCATCTTTCACTGGGATACTGCCTTAACCCTGTACATAGTCTCCCTGTTTGTCACTCTTGCCCCACTACACTCCAGCTACCAGTGATCTTTCGAAAACGTAAATCTGAGGTTGTCACACTTTTCCTAAAGCTTTCCGTGGCTCCCCACTGATCATGTGATGAAAGTCTAAAATTCTTAGCAAAGCCTTAAAAATCCCCCAATGGCTTGGGATCTAACCTACTACTACTACTACTATTAGATTGGTGCAAAAGTAATTGTGGCTTTTGCTCTTAAACAGTTGCTGAGTCTTTGGGTTTCAGCCACATTGGCCCCTTCATCATTCTCTTTCTACTGTGGGCTCCGTAAACATGCTCAGCGTGCTACTCTTTCCTTTGTGTCTCCTTAATTCCTCCTTCCCATTTTTCAAATTTCAGCTTAACTGGGACTTCTTCAAAGAAGCTTTTACTGACTCTGAAAATCAGATCAAATCTTGGTCTACTTATACCTCTGTCACTTCATTTGCTTACCACGATTTGTAATTAGAATTTTTATGTGATGATTCTACTGCCTCTTTCACTTGACTATAAAGTCCTTGAAGGCAGAACTGTTTGTGTTTTGCCCATCACTGAATCCCCAATGCAGACCATTGAGCCTGGCATATAGTACTCAATAAATACTTGTTGAATAAATAACTGAATAGCAACTGTGATAGGGTAATAATAAAATAGTAATAATCACTACCTGTGTTAAGGGCTTACTCTTATGCTAGACACTGTTCCAAATCCTTTCCATGTTTATGCTTCTCCTTTTATTAGTATTGTGTTTATTTCCATTACACATCACCAAGAAAAACAAAAAGAAATCCTGTATTAACATTTGTTGCATTTCTAAATGACATTCTGGCCAAAAGCTATAGTTTATCTTGACGTAGATGATTTTTGCAATCAAGACAAGTTATCACTCAAAGAAAACCACTCCAATTCATTGTCTAATCCTCTGGTAACAAATGTGGTCAATAGGAGTTCTTACACCTGGCAGATAGACAAGGGCAATGGTTTTCAAACTTTTATCTCAAGAACTCATTATACCCATAAAAACTATTGAAGATCAAAAAAAGATTTTGTTCATGTGGATTTTATCTATCAATATTTACCATGTTGTAAATAAAAACAAATGTTCAAGATCATTACCAACTCATTTAAAACATCAACAATAAAACTGTTATGTGGTAACAAGTTTTCATAGGAAAAAAATATATTTTACCCACATTATGCTCACAAGAGAACGAAGTGAAAAGAGCAAATACTACATTAGGATTATTATTAAACTAGTTTTAACCTAGCCAACTCTGAAAGTGTCCGTCCCCATACCACATTTTGAGAACCACTGTACTAAGGTTTAAATGGGAGAGGCAACTGTATGCATGAGCAAAAGCTGATAAAAGAGGCAAATAAATTAAGTTGTCAGAGGTGTGTGAACCAGAGCAACTCCATCTTGAGTAGGTGCTGGGTAAAATGAGGCTGAAACATACTGGGTTGCATTCCCAGACAGTTAAGGCATTATAAGTCACAGGATGAGATAGGAGGCTGGCACAAAATACAGGTCATAAAGACCTTGCAGATAAAACGGGTTGCAGTAAAGAAGCTGGCTAAAACCCACAAAAACTAAGATGGTGACGAGAATGACCTCTTGTCGTTCTCACTGCTACACTCACACTGGCAGCATGACAGTTTACAGATGTCACTGCAATGTCAGGAAGTTACCCTATATGGTCTAAAAAGGGGAGGCATGAATAATCCACCCCTTATTTAGCTTATCATCAAGAAATAACCATAAAAATGGGCAACCAGCAGCCCTTGGGGTTGCTAGGTCTATGGAGTAGCCATTATTTTATTCCTTTACTTAATAAACTTGCTTTCACTTTACTCAATGGACTCGCTCTGAATTCTTCCTTGTGCGAGATCCAAGAACCCTCTCTAGGGGTCTGGATCTGGACCCCTTTCCTGTAACATCTTTCTGGTGACCCAGATGGGATTATACTGCGTAAGCCCCCAGTAAGTGGCAAGGTCCTATAACATCTTTCTGGCAACTATGGAATGGACTATAGTATGGAAACCCTGACCCAAAGGCTAACTTTGGGTAAGTGTTGGGGTCTGGTAACGTCTTTCTGGTGAACCCTAAGGGGACGATACTGACGAGACTTCTGACTCAAACTCAAAGGAAATAGACTACAGCACTGATTGGACAACTTTGGGTAAGTGGTGGGGTACCCAGATAAAGAATGGGATTGGGTTAGAGGCCCTTCTAAGATTTAGGGGGCTAGAAGACCCTCTCGGTAAAGTCCCTTTTGGCTAAGAACATATTCGGCACTACAGGATGTTAACTTCTATTCTCCTTGGAATAATTTGCCTTGTACTCTTTGCTGACGGATGTGGGTGACAGGGTTAGGCAGGTACAGGATCATGGGACATGAGGAGATTTTTCCTCCCATAAAGGGAAAACTTGAGAGCCGATGGGACTGCTGGAAAACATCCCTTCACTACTAAGAAGTGACCACCTGAACTCTTCACTGTCGCTGCAATGGGTGGGTCTTTGTATGGCTTCCCTGAACACCTGGCCTTCCCCACCTTGCCTCAGGCAATGCTATCGTCTCTCTCTGTGCAAACTGGTTGTAGGAATGGTAAAAATCACTATTTCTTACAAAGTTTTGATTAATGGAAGAAAGGATTTGTGAGGCTAGTCTTAAGCTGTAGCCAATCTGGTGTGTTTCCTGTGTCATTCTGTATTATTCTGTCATAAAGAGGGGTACCTTAGGATAGAACATGGGCTTAGGACATCTATAAGCCTGCTGTTCAAGATGGCCCAGCAAACTGGTCAGTTACAAACTTTGGTGCAGGTCCCCCAAAAAAACTGGATGAGGTTTCCCTCTTGTCTTGTATGTCCTTGGGAGCTTGACCTTATAACGATGTGGCTGTGCTTCTCTTTCACAGTGGTGGCCCAGGTTCAGGGTTCAATTCCCATCTTAGGAGATGAGTCCTTTATCTTCTGTCGGTTTGTGCATTTATGTGTATAATGGGTGTGGTGTTGGTATATAAAAGAGCTTTGATTAATTGATTAAAAATAATAAGTGCTTAAGTCATATTTTTGTAAGAAAAACTAAATGTATAATGCCTTTTATTTAGTTCATGTGACTTAAGTAATCTTTGAGAAATGAAGACAGTTTTAAAGATTACTGGTAAAATGAAAATATCTTAAAAATGTAAACATTTGGTCTAAATTATGCAGGTCAGATATTAGGTTTGCTAAATGCTTTAAGGTCATAAGCTGCTGCTTTCATTTTGAAAATTGTTCAATTTACCTACTTTGATGACATTAGAGTCTAGATAAGACCTGGAGACATGTGATGTTAGCCATACCCCTGGCAATGCGAGAAAAAGTCAGACCTTATCTGCACTTGTGTCTGTGTCTTAGGCTCCACACCTAGTACATAATTAAAATGCTTACTAACCAGGGTTTTCACCAAAAGTAAAAATCGCTGAGAGTTAACATTGTAACATGTAATTGAGACTACTGAAGAATAGTTCTACACATAAGGTGTGTAAGGAAAGTGAAATGTGCTTTTGGTAAAAGATTATTAGAAGTCATGGGAATGTAAATTTTCTTCCTTAGATTAAATGGTTAAATTATTGTTTTAAGTTAGATAGAATGAAGCTGAAGGTTTAAGCAAGTTTTGGAAAGTTGTGAAAAATTAACTGTAAGACATTCTGTGTGTGAATATATTGACTAAAGTTAAAGGGGTATTCAGTTTTTCTATAAATTAAGCATTGGAATAAAAGCACAAGTTTTTTAGAGCAAAAACCTGCTATAATTTGCTCCTTAACAAAAATATGTGAAGGGTTATAAAAGGTTTGTGAAAATCTTACCTAAAAGTCAAACTCATTAAGATTGAATACATTTGTCTATAACATTTTATAAAGAATTGGGTTTGTCATCAATAATGCACTAATGCAACAGTCATGTTTGGCTTATTTGGTACAAAAATCATACAGGAAGCATTATCAAATGTAAAATGGTGTTTGGATTTTGGGGGGCTGTAATTGTATAAATGTATTATTGGTATATATCCAAAATTATTTTTAAAAGTCTTATAATTCTGATATGACTTAGTGTATATTATGAATAATTATAATTGTTACATAAAATCATTGTATACCACAGAAGGAAGCAAATTTCCTTATCAATTGTGACTTTAATAGTGGCTGTCCTAAGATTTTTTGTCATCCACACACAATTGTTGTCTTGTTTTAATCCTCTTCAAAAGTTGGTTTATAATCAACTATAGAACTCTAACAAGTGTTCTTCAATGCAGGTTTCTGATAACTTTGGAAATTGTGATATTAAAATAAAGGAAAACACTTTCAGAATACTCATGGAGAGCTGAAATGTTCAGGCATATTAAGCAGAACAGAAGTTAACTGAATTGACTGAACCAATAGAAGACTAAAGTAATCATTTTAGCTTTGCTTAAAATGCTGCTGATCCTTTGTTTTGTTTTTCGGAGTCAAGGAAACTTATCTTTTGAGCTATTTGCAGCTCGTAGCAGTTGAGTAAAGTATATTGCTGTGAATAATATTTGAAGTGTATTTGGTTCTCTCAACCTAATTTCTCCAGAATTTGGAAACTGTTTGTGAGTATTCTTATGTTATGGCAATATAGTTATTTGCATAACTGAAATAAGAACCTGTTTTCTTTTGCAACAGGACACAATTGGAAACACTGGATATTTTACCAAGGCTTTGACTGGAATGGCATGTTTTCTTTTAAGGACTCAAACTTGTCTTGTAAAGCCAATAAAAGCCCCTTGGGGAACTGGCCTCAGACCTTGTCTATAACAGCCACTGTACAGGGTTTCTGACCTGTGGTAAGTAAAGAATGTCACTTTCTAACAGGTCCAGGATCCCCAGGTTATCTTGGGACCCTGAGCAGGGGAATTTACTCACCTCATAGGTATTTGAGGTACAAACCTATGGCAGGGCTGGGCTCTAAAAAAGTCTTAGATTCCTTCTATGGAATAAAGTTCCATCAAAGCCAATTTAAAAAGAGTTTATGTAAAAAATAATTATTCTTATTGCACTTTATACAAATAATCAGGCCATGTATAATAAAGCAAATCAGACTTACCATGATTTGTCTTTAGTAAAAATGGGACACTGGAGAGAAATTATGTTTCAAAAACTGTGGTACACTTGTTATTAAATTCTAGTCTCATCAGTTGTTTTTAAGTTTGTTTCTGCAATTTAGACTAACCCTGCTTATTCCTGTGAACCAACTAGTGACATCTGACTGTTGCTCAGAGGAAACAAGAGGGATGGGTAATGTAAAATCTAAATCAGCATTCTAATTCTGAGCACATATTGGAATCAGATAACAACCCCATGTCAGCTTGGTTCCAACAGGTGCCCAGTTCATGGAAAGCCCTCTAACTTAGTTTACTTGGAATTATTTTATTTCTTTTGCTTTACTGTTGTGGAATATATTGCTGTTGTGCTATTTGTGTCAGGAATAAGGATAAGCTTACTCGTTTTCTTAAGTTAAACACTTATGAATCTTCCAGATATCACCTTTTGTTAAAACTCAGAGTCATGAATTGCCCTCACCATACTGATGCTTTCTGACTGAGCTCCTCTCTACCCTGAATACAAGAGACTCTCATAGTTAGGCAGGAATATCATTGCTCCTATTCATCATGAAGAAGTTACAGAAGATGAATTTTCAACTCTCTGCAACCCTTAGGATTAAAATTATGCAAACCCTTAGGATTAAAAAAGGGAGGGGTAATGTCAGGCGTGTGAACCAGAGCAACTCCATTTTGAGTAGAAGCTGTGTAAAATGAGGCTGAAACCTACTAGCCTGCATTCCCAGACAGTTAAGGCATTCTAAGTCACAGGATGAGATAGGAGGCTGGCATAAAATACAGGTCATAAACAGCTTGCAGATAAAACAGGTTGCAGTAAAGAAACTGGCTAACACCCACCAAAACCTAGGTGGCAACAAAAGTGACTTCTTACCATCCTCACTGCTACACTCCCACCAGTGCCATGATAGATTACAGATGCCATGGCAACATCAGGACATTACCCTATATGGTCTAAAAAGGGGATGCATGAATAATTCATCCCTTGTTTAGCATATCATCAAGTACTAACCATAAAAATGGGCAACCAGCGCTCTGTCTATGGAGTAGCCATTCTTTTATTCCTTTACTTTCTTAAACTTGCTTTCACTTTACTTTATGGACTCACCCTGAATTCTTTCTTGTGTGAGACCCAAGAACCTTCTCTTGGGTTCTGGATCTGGACCCCTTTCCTATAACATCTTTCTGGCAACCCAGATGGGCCTATAGATATTCCCAGTAAGTGCTAGGATCCTGTAACATCTTTCTGGTGACCATGGAATGGTCCCACTATACTGTGGAAACCCCCAACCCAAAGGCTAACTTTGGGTAAGTGGTGGTGTCCAATAAGAAAGTTGGTGTTAATTTTGTGCAAGATTTCAGTTCATATTCTGATTTCAATTATCAAAATGTAGTTGACAGTAGATGCATGGGTTTCTTTCTGAACTCTCTGTTCTGTTCCTTCCATTCCTTCCATCTATGTACTGTAAACCAAAAGTATCTGCCTCAATCAATTTAGAAGTTTATTTTGCCAAGGTTAAGGACATGCCCATGACACAGCCTCAAGAAATCCTGACAACATGTACCCAAGGTGGTTGGGCTACAGCTTGCTTTTATACATTTTAGGGAGATATAGGACGTCATTCAATACTGTAAAATGTACATAGCTTCAGTCCAGAGAGGGGTGACAGCTCAAATCAGGGCTTCCAGATCACAGGTGGATTCAAAGATTTTCTGATTGGCAGTTGGTTGAAAGGTTTATCTAAAGACCTAGAATCAACAGAAGGGAGTGTCTGGGTTAAGATATTGGGTTGTGGATACGAAGGTTCTTATTGTGCAGATAAAGCCTCCAGATAGCAGGTTTCAGAGCATATCAGACCTAAAAAAGTCTATTCTGTCAGTCTGAACGTCGCTGTTTCTATGTTAAAGCCGGTCAGCTGTGCCTGAATTCCAAAGGGAGGAATGTTTAATGAGGCATGTCTGACCACTCATTCCCATGGTAGCCTGATCTAGTGTTTTAGGTTTACTTTAAAATGCTCTAGCGCGGTACAGTTGTTCATGCCTGTATTCCCAGCATTTTGGAAGGCTGAGGCAAAAGTATTGCTTGAGTCCAAGCGTTTTAGACCAGCCTGGACAACGTGGCAAACTCTCGTCTCTACAAAAAAATACAAAAATTAGCCAGGCGTGATGGCCTGTGCCTGTAGTCCTAGCTACTCGGGAGGCTGAGGCTGGAGAATTGCTTGAGTTCAGGAAGCAGAGGTTGCAGTGAGCTGAGACTGCATCAGTGCACTCCAGCCTAGGTGACAGAGTGAGACCCTGTCTCAAAAAAATAAAATAAAATAAAATACCCTTGGCCAAAAGGAGGGGTCCATTCCATTGGTTGGGGAACTTAGAATATTATTTTTGGTTTACAGTATCTATTTTTTTTCTTTTGTTAAAAATGGGGTCTTACTCTGTTACCCAGGCTGGATTATAGGCATGAGTCACCATGCTAAGCTATATACATATATGCCAAATATGTATACCACCATGCCAAAATACATTAATGTATTTTTTTATTTTTTATTTTTTTGAGACGGAGTCTCACTCTGTTGCCCAAGCTGGATTGCAGTGGCACAATCTTGGCTCACTGCAACCTTTGCAGTTGGTTGTATGTTCATTTTTGTATTTTTATTTTCTTACCTTATTGCCTTCCGGGTTCAAGTGATTCTCGTGCTTCAGCCTCCCAAGTACCTGGGACTATAGGCACATGCCACCATGCCCAGATAATTTTTTGTATTTTTAGTAGAGACGGGTTTTCACCATGTTAGCCAGGATGGTCTCAATCTCCTGACCTCGTGATCCACCTGCCTCTGCCTCCCAAAGTCCTGGGATTACAGGCGTGAGCCAGCACGCCCAGCCTTATATATGTCTTTTTATGCCAATACCACAGTCTTGATTACTCTAGCTTTATGGTAAATTTTGAAATTTTGAAATCATGTAAGTCCTTGAACTTTGTTCTTTCATAAAATCATATTGGCTTATCTTGGTCCTTTGGATTTAAAAGACAAATGTTAGGTTCATCTTATCAATGTCTTTTACAGCAAACCCTAATGGTATTTAGATAGAAATTGTATTGAATCTATGGATCAGTTTTGGGAAAACTGACACCTTGACAATACTGTATTTTCCTATTTGCAAACATGGGACATATCTCCATTTGTTTCGGTCTTAATTTCCTGTGACAAATTTTTGTAATTTTCAGTGTACTGTCCTGTACTTCTTTCATTATTTCTGAATACTTTATTCTTTTTATGCTATTGTGAATGTAATTTTTTTTAAAATTTCCTTTACAGTTGGTTGTATGTTGATTTTTGCATTTTTATTTTCTTACCTTATTGCACTGGCTGGAACCTTCAGTCCAAGGTTAAATAGAAGTGGTGAAAGTGTACATCCTTTTGCCTTGTACCCAATCTTAGGAAGAAAGCATTCATTCACCTTTAAGCATGTTGTTAGTCATAGGTTTATGTAGCTGCCTTTTATTAAAGTAAGAAAGTTTCCTTCTATTCCTAGTTTATTGAGAATTCTACCATGAATGGTAGTTCAATTTTATCAAATGCTTTGTCTGTGTCTCTTGAGATGATTATATGGCATTTTCCTTTAAGGGTCAGCAGAATTTTCCAGAAAAGGCTATATAGTAAATATTTTTGGTTTTGTGAGCCACATGAGCTCTGTTGCAACCAATCAGCTCTGCTTTTGTAGCAGAAAGCAATCATAGATAATATGTAAATGAATGGGCTTGGCTTTGTTTCAGTAAACTTTATTTGCAAAAACAAATGTCATGCCAGATTTGGCCCAGGGCTATAGTTTGCTGACCACTGATTTATTTTATTAATGTATGTATTACACGAATTGTTATTCAGATGTTAAGCTAAAGAACATTCCTGTAATAAACCGACCACACTTGGTAATAGTATATAATCTTTTTTGTACATTACTGGATCTAATTTGTTGTTATTTAAACAATTTTAGCATTTACATTCATGAGGAGTGTTCTATAGTTCTCTTGTGATATCTTTGTGGCTTTTAGTATCAGGGTAAAATGAGCTGTAAAGTGTCCCCTTTTCTTCTATTTTTGAAAAGATTTCCATTGGATTGGTATTATTAATTATTTAAATGTCAATAGAGTTCCCAGTAAAACCATGCAGGCCTGGACTTCCCTTTGAAGAAGATTTTAAAATAATTTAATTAAATACTTTAATATTTTTCACTGATATATATATGCAAATTTTATAATTTCTTTTTGAGTCTACTTTGATCATTTCTGTTAATGAATTTGCCCATTTCATCTAAGTTGACAAATTGTTGGCATAAGATTGTTCAAAATATTCCTTTATAAGCCTTTTAATTTCCATAGGGTTCAGAATACTTCCTCTTTTAATCCCAGTTTTGGTAATTTCTATCTTCTCTCTTTTTTTCTTGGTCATTTGACTAAAATGTTATCAATTTTGTAGATCTTTTCAAGGAATCAATTGTAAGTTTCACTAATTTTCTCTATTGTTTCACTGTTTTATTTGTATTGATTTCCGCTGTGGTCTTTAGTCGTTCATCCTACTTTGGCTCTTCTTTTTGTAGTTTCTTAAGGTGGAAGCTTAATTAATTTTTCTAGGTTATTAAAGTCTTCCTTTCTAATTTTTAAAGCTATAAATTTCTCTCTAAATATTGCTTTACCTGCATTAATGTTGATATGTTCTGATCTTATATTCATTCAGTAGAAAATATTTTATAATTTCCCTGGAGATTTTTTCTTTGACGTGTAAACCAAAAATAAAATTCAAAAGTCTCCCCCACAAAAATCTGATTGGACTTTCTTCTCAGCCAGGGCACTCTAAAATTTAACCTGAAAGACTGGTTCAGGCCATGAAAGGAAGTAGGGGTTTGACATGCCTCATTATACTCCTCCAGCATTAATCAACACAAACCTTATATCTGATAAGAAACATTTACAATCTTCTCTCTAATGCCTGCTGGAGGCTTTGTTTGCATGATAAAACCTAGGTCTTCACAATCCTTTATCATAACCTAGACATTCCTTTCTACTGACAATAACTTTTTCTATCAATTGCCATCACAATATGTTTAAAGAAATATTGACATACCCGCCAGGCATGGTGGCTCACACCTGTAATCCTAGCTCTTTGGGGGGCCGAGGAGGGTAGATCACGAGGTCAGGAATTCAAGACCAGCATGGCCAACATGGTGAAACTCATCTCTACTAAAAATACAAAAATTAGATGGGCATGGTGGTGCGTGCCTGTAATCCCAGCTACTCAGGAGGCTGAGGGAGGAGAATTGCTTGAACCGGGACCTGGGAGGCAGAGGTTGCAGTGAGCCGAGACCACACCACTGCACTCCAGCCTGGGCGACAGAACGAGACTCCATCTAAAATAAAACGAAATGAAATGAAATGAAATGAAATAACTGAAAAGAAATACTGACAAACCCAAATATAATTAGTGGATAATGTTTCTTTTTTTTTTATTCTGTCCATTTTTCCTCCACATATTTTGGGGCTCTCTAGTTAGGTGCAATTATATTTATAATGCTGTATCTTTTTGATTAATTAACCCTTTTTATCATTATGAAATGTTCTCCTCAGTCTCTAGGATGGTTCTTGTATTAAAATATATTTAAATATAGTCTCTCCAGATCTCTTGTGGCTACTGTTTGCTTCATGTATCTTTTACCATTGTATTACTTTCTATTGTATTTTAAATATAAAGTTTTTTTTCTATGAAAAAAATATACTCTTAATCTTATATTACTGCCTCTACCTATGAGTGGAGTTTCTAGTCCAGTAAAATTTAATGTAAAAAATTATTGGTATACTTAGAGTTATGTTTCTCATTTTAGAACTTTTCTACATACTTGTTTGTTCCTATGGTTCTCTTATATCACTTTTCTTTGGTTATACAAATATGTTTTAGCTTACCATTTCAATTCCTGTGTTAGCTTTTTTTAAAGCAAGTTTTTGAGGTTTAGTGTGTGCAAGTGTGTTTGCATGCATCCTTAACCCATCACAGTCCTCTCCAGGTTAATACTAACTTAATTCTGGTCCAATATAGCTACATTTCACCTGTAGGTCTCCATTTCCTCCTCCTCCCTGTATGCTATTATTGACGTTGATATGGTGCCTATATATATTATAAACCAAGTAATACAATAATACATTTATTGCTTTAAACAGATTGTTTAGAGAAATTAAGAGAGAAAAATTATATTATTTTTTAAATCTAGTGTTAACGAAAAGAGTCAAACTCTGTAAAATATTTGAAGAGATTTATTCTGAGCCAAATATGAGAGACAATGACCCATGACACAGCCCTCAGGAGGGCCTGAGAACATGTGCCCAAGGTGGTTGGGGCGCAGCTTGGTTTTATACATTTTAGGCAGGCATGAGACATCAATCAAATACATTTAAGAAATACATTGGTTTGGTCCAGAAAGGCAGGACAACTCAAAGTCAGGGCTCCAGGTTATAGGTAAATTTAAGCATTTTCTGGTTGACAATTTGTTGAGTTTATCTAAAGACCTGGGATCATAGAAAGGAAATGTTCAGGTTAAGATAAAAGACTGTGGAGATCAAGGTTCTTTTGAAGTCTTATAGTGGCTGCCCTTAGAGACCATAGATGACAAATGTTTCCTATTCAGATCTTTAAAACGTGCAAGACTTTTAGTTAACCTCTTTAGGATTGGGAGGGCCTAGAAGAAAAAGATATAGCTATGTTACTAGAGATTCTTTACAGATGCAACTTTTCCCCCACAAAAGACAGCTTTGCAGGGCCATTTCAAGATACGGAAAAGAAACATGTTTTGGGGTAAAATATTTTTATTTTCTTCTTTGTCTTGTAATGTTATGCCAGAGTCAGACTGGAAAGTAAGTCACAATATATAGGGTTAAATAAAACCCATCTGATGAGAATTTATGATTTGTAAGGCACGACTCCTCAGACCTCCCAGATAGGAATTTGGGCAAGATTAAAAAATCAGAGTTTAGTCCTCATTAGCCACATATTTACCATTTCCCACATTGTTCTTTCCTTCATGCATATCCAAGTTATTGTCCACTGTCATTCCTTTAATATTTCTTGGAAGACAGTTCTCCTAGCAGCAAATTCTCTCAATTTTTGTTTACCTGTAAATATCTTTATTTACCTTCATTATTGAAAGGTTAGCTAACTATATGAAATTCATGGTTGGCTTGTTTTTCTTTTTTTTTTATTATTATACTTTAAGTGCTAGGGTACATGTGCACAACATGCAGGTTTGTTACATATGTATACATGTGCCATGTTGGTGTGCTGCACTCATTAACTCATCATTTACATTAGATCTATCTCCTAATGCTATCCCTTCCCCCTCCCCCAACCCCACGACAGGCCACGGTGTGTGATGTTCCCCATCCTGTATCCAGGTGTTCTCGTTGTTCAGTTCCCACCTATGAGTGAGAACATGCAGTGTTTGGGTTTCTGTCCTTGCAATAGTTTGCTCAGAATGATGGTTTCCAGCTTCATCCATTACCTACAACGGACATGAACTCATCCTTTTTTATGGCGGCATAGTATTTCATGGTGTATATGTGCCACATTTGCTTAATCCAGTCTATCATTGATGGACATTTGGGTTGGTTCCAAGTCTTTGCTATTGTGAATAGTGCCTTAATAAACATGTGTGCATGTATCTTTATAGCAGCATGATTTATAATCCTTTGGGTATATACCCAGTAATGGGATGGCTGGGTCAGATAATATTTCTAGTTCTAGATCCTTAAGGAATTGCCTCACTGTCTTCCACAATGGTTGAACTAGTTTACAGCTCCAACAACAGTGTAAAAGTGTTCCTATTTCGCCACATCCTCTCCAGCATCTGTTGTTTCCTGACATTTTAATGATCGCCATTCTAACTGGTGTGAGATGGTATCTCATTGTGGTTTGATTTGTATTTCTCTGATGACCAGTGATGATGAGAATTTTTTCATGTATCTGTTGGCTGCATAAATGTCTTCTTTTGAGAAGTGTCTGTTCATACATTTTGCCCACTTTTTGATGGGATTGTTTGATTTTTTCTTCTAAATTTGTTTAACCTCTTTGTAGATTCTAGATATTAGCCCTTTGTCAGATGGGTAGATTGCAAAAATTTTCTCCCATTCTGTAGGTTGCCTGTTCACTCTGATGATAGTTTCTTTTGCTGTGCAGAAGTTCTTTAGTTTAATTAGACCCATTTGTCAATTTTGGCTTTCGTTGCCATTGCTTTTGATGTTTTAGACATGAATTCCTTGCCCCTGCCTATGTCCTGAATGGTACTGCCTCGGTTTTCTTCTAGGGTTTTTATGGTTTTTGGTCTAACATTTAAGTCTTTAATCCATCTTGAATTAAATTAATTTTTGTACAAGGTGTGAGGAAGGGATCCAGTTTCAGCTTTCTACATATGCCTAACCAGTTTCCCAGCACCATTTATTAAATAGGGAATCCTTTCCCCATTTCTTGTTTTTGGTCAAGTTTGTCAAAGATCAGATGGTTGTAGATGTGTGGTATTATTTCTGAGGGCTCCGTTCTGTTCCATTGGTTTATATATCTGTTTTGGTACCAGTACCATGCTGTTTTGGTTACTGTAGCCTTGTAGTGTAGTTTGAAGTCAGGTAGTGTGATGCCTCCAGCTTTGTTCTTTTTGCTTAGGATTGTCTTGACAATGCAGGCTCTTTTTTTGTTCCATATGAACGTTAAAGTAGTTTTTTCCAATTCTGTGAAGAAAGTCATTGGTAGCTTGATGGGGATGGCATTGAATCTATAAATTACCTTGAGCAGTATGGCCATTTTCATGATACTGATTCTTCCTATCCACGAGCATGGAATGTTCTTCCATTTGTTTGTGTCTTCTTTTATTTTGTTGAGCAGTAATTTGTAGTTCTCCTTAAAGAGGTCCTTCACATCCCTTGTAAGTTGGATTCCTAGGTATTTTATTCTCTTTGAAGCTATTGTGAATGGGAGTTCACTCATGGTAGAATTTGTCAGGGAAACAAACTCTCTGTCTATTACTGGTTATAGGAATGCTTGTGATTTTTGCACATTGATTTTGTATCCTGAGACCTTGCTGAAGTTGCTTATCAGCTTAAGGAGATTTTGGGCTGAGATGATGGGGTTTTCTAAATAGACAATCATGTCATCTGCAAACAGGAACAATTTGACTTCCTCTTTTCCTAACTGAATACCTTTTCTTTCTCTTGCCTGATTGCCCTGGCCAGAACTTCTAACACTATGTTGAATAGGAGTGGTGAGAGAGGGCATCCCTGTCTTCTGCCAGTTTTCAAAGGGAATGCTTCCAGTTTTTGCCCATTCAGTATGATATTGGCTGTGGGTTTGTCATAAATAGCTCTTATTATTTTGAGATACGTCCCATCAGTATCTAATTTATTGAGAGTTTTTAGCATGAAGTGCTGTTGAATTTTGTCAAAGGCCTTTTCTGCATTTATTGAAATAATCATGTGGTTTTTGTCTTTGGTTCTGTTTATATGATGGATTACGTTTATTAATTTTTGTATGTTGAACCAGCCTTGCATCCCAGGGATGAAGCCCACTTGATCATACTGGATAAGTTTTTTGATGTGCTGCTGGATTCGGTTTGCCAGTATTTTATTGAGGATTTTTGCATGGATGTTCATCAGAGATATTGGTCTAAAATTCTCTTTTTTTGTTGTGTCTCTGCCAGGCTTTGGTATCAGGATGGTGCTGGCCTCATAAAATGAGTTAGGGAGGATTCCCTTTTTTTCTATTGATTGGAATAGTTTCAGAAGGAATGGTACCAACTCCTCTTTGTACCTCTGGTAGAATTCAGCTGTGAATCCATCTGGTCCTGGACTTTTTTCGGTTGATAGGCTATCAAGTATTGCCTCAACTTCAGAGCCTGCTATTGGTCTATTCAGGTATTCATCTTCTTCCTGGTTTAGTCTTGGGAGAGTGTACATGTCCAGGAATTTATCCATTTCTTCTAGATTTCCTAGTTTATTTGCATAGAGGTGTTTATAGTATTCTCTGATGATAGCTTGTATTTCTGTGGGATCAGTGGTGATATCCTCTTTATCATTTTTTATTGCGTCTATTTGATTCTTCTCTCTTTTCTTCTTTATTAGTCTTACTAGCAGTCTACCAATTTTGTGAATCTTTTCAAAAAACCAGCTCCTGGATTCATTGATTTTTTGAAGGGTTTTTTGTGTCTATATCTCCTTCAGTTCTGCTCTGATCTCAGTTATTTCTTGCCTTCTGCTAACTTTTTAATGCATTTGCTCTTGCTTCTCTAGTTCTTTTAATTGTGATGTTAGGGTGTCAGTTTTAGATCTTTCCTGCTTTCCCTTGTGGGCATTTAGTGCTATAAATTTCCTTCTACACACTGCTTTAAATGTGTCCCAGAGATTCTGGTATGTTGTGTCTTTGTTCTCATTGGTTTCAAAGAACATCTTTATTTCTGCCTTCGTTTCGTTATGTACCCAGTAGTCATTCAGGAGCAGGTTGTTCAGTTTCCATGTAGTTGAGTGGTTTCGAGTGAGTTTCCTAATCCTGAGTTCTAGTTTGATTGCACTGTGGTCTGAGAGACAGTTTGTTATAATTTCTGTTCTTGTACATTTGCTGAGGAGTGCTTTACTTCCAACTATGTGGTCAATTTTAGAATAAGTGTGATGTGGTGCTGAGAAGAATGTATATTCTGTTGATTTGGGGTGGAAAGTTCTATAGATGTCTATTAGGTCCGCTTGGTGCAGAGCTGAGTTCAAGTGCTGGATATCCTTGTTAACCTTCAGTCTCATTGATCTGTCTAATGTTGACAGTGGGGTGTTAAAAGTCTCACATTATTATTGTGTGGGAGTCTAAGTCTCTTTGTAGGTCTCTAAGGGCTTGCTTTATGAATCTGGGTGCTCCTGTATTGGGTGCATATATATTTAGGATAGTTAGTTCTTCTTGTTGAATTGATCCCTTTACCATTATGTAATGGCCTTCTTTGTCTCTTCTGATCTTTGTTGGTTTAAAGTCTGTTTTATCAGAGACTAGGATTGCAACCCCTGCTTTTTTGTTTTGTTTTGTTTTGTTTTCCATTTGCTTGGTAGATCTTCCTCCATCCCTTTATTTTGAGCCTATGTGTGTCTGTGCATGTGAGATGGGTCTCCTAAATACAGCACACTGATGGATCTTGACTCTTTATCCAATTTGCCAGTCTGTGCCTTTTTTAATTGGACCATTTAGTCCATTTACATTTAAGGTTAATATTGTTATATGTGAATTTGATCCTGTCATTATGATGTTAGCTGGTTATTTTGCTCGTTGTTTGATGCAGTTTCTTCGTAGCATTGATGGTCTTTACAATTTGGCATGTTTTTGCAGTAGCTGGTACCGGTTGTTCCTTTCCATGTTTAGTGCTTCCTTCAGGAGCTCTCTTAAGGCAGGCTTGGTGGTAACAAAATCTCTCAGCATTTGCTTGTCTGTAAAGGATTTTATTTCTCCTTCACTTATGAAGCTTTGTTTGGCTGGATATGAAATTCTGGGTTGAAAATTCTTTTCTTTAAGAAAGTTGAATATTGGCCTCCCCTCTCTTCTGGCTTGCAGAGTTTCTGCTGAGAGATCTGCTGTTAGTCTGATGGGCTTCCCTTTGTAGGTAACCCGACCTTTCTCTCTGGCCCTTAACATTTTTTCCTTCATTTCAACTTTGGTGAATGTGACAATTATGTGTCTTGGATTCGCTCTTCTCAAGGAGTATATTTGTGGTATTCTCTGTATTTCCTGAATTTGAATGTTGGCCTGCCTTGCTAGATTGGGGAAGTTCTCCTGGATAATACCCTGAGGAGTGTTTTCCAATTTGGCTCCATTCTCCCCGTCACTTTCAGGTACACCAATCAGACATAGATTTGGTCTTTTCACATAGTCCCATATTTCTTGGAGGCTTTGTTCGTTTATTTTTGCTTTTTTCTCTAAACTTCTCTTCTCGCTTCGTTTCATTCATTTGATCTTCAATCACTGATACACTTTCTTCCACTTGATAAAATTGGCTACTGAAGCTTGTGTATGCGTTACGTAGTTCTCATGCCATCGTTTTCAGCTCCATCAGGTCATTTAAGGTCTTCTCTATGCTGTTTATTCTAGTTAGCCATTCATCTAATCTTTTTTCAAGGTTTTTAGCTTCTCTGTGATGAGTTCGAACATCCTCTTTTAGCTCAGAGAAGTTTGTTATTACCGATCATCTGAAGCCTTCTTTTCTCAACTTGTCAATGTCATTCTCTGTCCAGCCTTGTTCCATTGCTGGTGAGGAGCTGCGTTCCTTTGGAGAAGAGGCACTCTGATTTTTAGAATTTTCAGCTTTTCTGCTCTGGCGTCTCCCCATCTACCTTTGGTCTTTGATGATGGTGACATACAGATGGGGTTTTGGTGTGGATGTCCTTTCTGTTTGTTAGTTTTCCTCCTAACAGTCAGGACCCTCAGCTGCCGGTCTGTTGGAGTTTGCTGGAGGTCGACTCCAGACCCCCTTTGCCTGGGTATCACCAACGGAGGCTGCAGAACAGCAAATTTACAGAACAGCAAATGTTGCTGCATGATCGTTCCTCTGGCAGCTTTGTCTCAGGGGGGCATCTGACCATGTGAGGTGTCAGTCAGCCCCTACTGGGAGGTGCCTCCCAGTTAGGCTACTCAGGGTTCAGGGACCCACTTGAGGAGGCAGTCTGTCCATTCTCGGATCTCAGACTCCGCAATGGGAGAACCACTACTGTCTTCAAAGGTGTCAGACAGGGACGTTTAAGTCTGAAGAAGTTTCTGCTGCCTTTTGTTCAGCTATGCCCTATCCCTGGAGGTGGAGTCTACAGAGGCAGGCAGGCCTCCTTCAGCTGCAGTAGGCTCCACCCAGTTCGAGCTTCCTGGAGCTTTGTTTACCTACTCAAGCCTCAGCAATGGCGGGTGCCCCACCCCCAGCCTCGCTGCCGCCTTGAAGTTCTATCTCAGACTGCTGTGCTAGCAGTGAGCAAGGCTCTGTGGCCGTGGGACCCTCTGAGCCAGGCATGGGATATAATCTTCAGGTGTGCCATTTGCTAAGACTGTTGGAAAAGCACAGTAATAGGATGCGAGTGACCCGATTTTCCAGATACCATCTGTCACGGCTTCCCTTGGCTAGGAAAGAGAATTCCCAGACCCCTTGCACTTCCCAGGTGAGGCAATGCCTCGCGCTGCTTCGACTCATGCTCTGTGGGTTGCACCCACTGTCCTGCACCCACTGTCCAACAAGCCCCAGTGAGATGAACCCGGTACCTCAGTTGGAAAAGTAGAAATCACCCGTCTTCTGTGTTGCTTACACTGGGAGCTGTAGACGACTGGAGCTGTTCCTATTCGGCCATTTTGGAACCTCTCTCTTGCTTTTCTTTTTCTTTTGGCATGTTGAATATGTTACTCCACTACCCTCTTTTCTGAGGAAACCTCAGCCATAATTGTACTGTTATTTCCTGTACATGTGATAAGTCATTTTTATCTTATGGCCTTCCAAATTTTCTCTTTGTTTTTGGTTTTTAGCAGTTTGGTTATGTGTCTAGGTGTAAATCTCGTTATGCTTATCCTATTAGGGGTTTTTTTGAAGTTCTTGGATTTGTAAATTGTTCTTTAGGTTGATAGTTTTGCTTTATGTTTTTTGTTTTGTGTGTGTGTGTGTGAGAGAGAGAGAGAGAGAAAGGGTCTTGCTCTGTTGCTCAGGCTGGAGTTTAGTGGCATAATCACATCTGGGTGAAGCCTTGACCTCCTGGGCTCAAGTAATCGTCCCACCTCAGCCCTCTGAGCAGCTGGGACCACAGGCAGATGCCACCATTTTTTGTAGAGACAGGTTATCCCTATATTGTCCAGGCTGGTCTTGAACTCCGGGGCTCAAGCAATCTGCCCACCTCAGCTTCCCAAAGTGCTGGGATTACAGGCATGAGCCCCCGTGCCTGGCCACTTTGTGGTTTTTAGATCACTTTTGAAATGTTTTTGACCATTATTTCTTCAATTATTTCTTCCACCTATTTTCTTTCACTTCTTATGGGACTCCCATTAACGTGTGTTGGAATCCTTATTTTAGCAAGTCTTGTGTGGTCTGTTCATTTTTCTTTGATTCTTTTTTCCTTTGCTCTTTGGATTGGATAATTTCTACTGATTAAGCTTGAAGCTTGCTGATTCTCCCACCATCTCAATCTGCTATTGAGCTTATCTAGTGAAATTTTCATTTCAATTGTTATACTTTTCAACTCTAGAATTTCAACTTTGAATGTTTCTAGCTGAGTTAGTATTTCTATTTTTTATTGTCATATTTTCTTTAATTCTTTGAAAATATTTATAATAGTTTCTTAAAGTTTTTGCATTCTAAATCTGGGACCCAGTCAGAATAAATTTCTATTCATGGAAGGCTCTGTCTTTTAATTTCATCATGGGCTTGATAGATTTTTGCTCTCTCATCCCTCATGGAAGGACATCAATAATAATTGTTGAAGAACATTAGGTATAAATTTCAGTAATTGCTTCCTTGGTGATTTACATAAGGTATAGCAGAGGTGTTATTAATTTGTTTCTGTAGTTAAGATGGAAACTTACCTGCATTCATCATTTTCATCAGATTCCTTGTAGTGGGTTGAGTAGCATCCCCAGAAATTCATACCTAGAAGATTAGAATGTGACCTTATTTGAAATAGGGTCTCTGGAGATGTAATTATTTAAGAATGCAGATGGGATCATGTTGGATTTGAGTGGACACTAAAGCCAGTGATTGGTGTCCTTATAAGGAGAGGATACAGCAGAAAAGATCATGTAAAGATGAAAGCAGAGATTGGAGTGATGTATCTATGAGCCAAGGAATGCTAAGAATTGCCAGGAGCCACCAGAAGTTAGGAAAGAGGCATTGAAGGCACTTTTCCTCAGAGCGTCCAGAAAGAGCCAACCTGTCTACACCTTGATTTCAAACTGCTGGTCTCCAGAACTCTGGGAGAGTGAATTTCTGTCATTTTAAGCCACTCAGTTTGTGGTATTTTGTTACAGAAACCCTAGGAAACTAATACATTATGTTGTCTTCTTTCTCTTTTTTTTTTTTTTTTTTTTTTTTTTGAGACGGAGTCTTTCTCTGTCACCAGGCTGGAGTGTGGCGGGATTCGGCTATACTGTAAGTCTGGCCCCAGGTTCACGAGCCCAGCTCAGCCTCCGGGAGTAGTTGGGACTACAGGCGCCTGGGCCACCGCTGCCTCGCTAATTTTTTGTATTTTTAGTAGAGACGAGTTTCACTGTGGTCTCATCTCTCCGATCCCAGGATCCGGGCCTCGCCTTGGCCTCCCAAAGTGCTGGGATTACAGGCGTGAGCCACCGCGCCCGACTTCTTTCTCTTTCTTAATAGAAATTTGCAGCAAAGAATTCTGGGATTAGTTCTTTCTTATGACTGCAAAATCTCAATTACTAAGGCCGGAAAGAGAGTTTCCATTCACTGATTTACTCATTTATTCATTCAGTAAATGTTTACTGAACCCCTAGAATGTGTCAAGCCTTGTGTTAGGCTCTAAGAATACAACAGTAAGTAGGACAAATGAATTCTCTTTTCTTATACAGTTTACGTTTTTACAAAGAAATCTTAAATTCATATGAAAACTGTTCAAAGTCACAACAATGTCTCCGAAGAAGGCCATGCGAAGACATTGTGAAAAGGCAGACATCCAAAACCAGGAAGGGAGCCCTCCTTAGAAACCAATCCTGCCAGCCAGGCATGGTGGCTCACACCTGTAATCCCAGCACTTTGGGAGGCTAAGGCTGGCAGATCACTAGAGATCAGGAGTTCCAGACCAGTCTGGCCAATGTGGCAAAACCCCATCTTTATAAAAAATACAAAATTTAGCCAGGCGTGGTGGCTCATGCCTGTAATCCCAGCACGTTGGGAGGCTGAGGCGGGTGGATCACCTGAGGTCAGGAGTTTGAGACCAGCCTGGCTAACATGGTGAAACCCCATCTCTATTAAAAATATAAAAATTAGCTGGAGGTGGCGGTGCATGCCTGTAATCCCCACTCCTCGGGAGGCTGAGGAAGGAGATTTGTTTGAGCCAGGGAGGCAGAGGTTGCTGTGAGCCGAGATCACAACACTGTACTTCAGCCTGGGTAGTAGGGTGAGATGCCTTCTAAAAAAAAAAAAAAGAAAGAACATAAGCTCTTGCATTGCATTCCCGGCTTCCTATCCTGGCTCCACCACTAACTGTGTGACCTTGGGTAAGTCACTACGTCACTTAATGCCTATAAGACTGTTTCCCCAGTTATAAAATGTGAATAATAACAGTACATAAAATAATTATTGTGAGGATATAAAATATTCTATGTAAAGGACTTAAGATATAATTCGGCACGAATAAACACTCAATATGGTGACCATTATTTCTGGAGAATAAAGAACAGGCAGCAATTATTCTAAATTGTCAAACCTGGTTGACTCGGAAAATGAAGATAAATCTGACCAAAATTCAATGTGTAGATGACAAAGATGTTGTTCAACTTCAGACGTGTAAAATAAAGCCTAAATATAGAGAGTGAAGATATACTGGTTATGCTTATATAGATATGTAAAGTTACTCTACTTAGTTCCGATTTACATTACTTACATTTACTCATCCTGAGATTCTGTAACTACAGAATTGTTCTTTACAAATGTAATAACTTAAAAATGAAGGTAACTTTTGGATTATATCCATAATGAGTCAAATCCAATAGGGCAGGAGTCGCTGAGATTTTGCCTAAAAATGTGTCCTCAGGTAGTAATCTTCAAAAACAAAATATCATAGATAGAAAAGATTTATTTTTCAACCTAAGAAAGCACGTTGAAAACAGGAAAAAGAAAAAGGTTTACTTAAATGGTGTAAATGCGTGCACTGTCAGTGACGTGATGTAGTTCAGTCTTTGATATCCTTTGAATTCTCTTCCTAATTTACTGTTTCTTTACAGACGACTATGCAGCAGAAGAAAACTATGCCTGAAATATCTACAGGGAAAATTCTGTGTATTCATGTTTAAGGAACCACTTTTGTTCCTCAAGTAACCAGAATGAGTAATAAAAATCAAGCATGAGGAGTAGTGTTTGTCATGCACTTTTTTTCTGATTGCTAAAATGAAAGCTTTCGCCAGGTGCGGTGACTCACGCCTATAATCCCAGCACTTTGGGAGGCTGAGGCAGGTGGATCACCTGAGGTCAGGAGTTTAAGACCAGCCTGGTCAACCTGGGGAAACCCTGTATCTTCTAAAAATACAAAAATTAGCCAGGCATGGTGGCGGGCACCTGTAATCCCACCTACCTGGGAGGCTGAGGCAGGAGAATCACTTGAACCCAGGAAGTGGAGGTTGCAGTGATCAGAGATTGCGCCACCGCACTCCACCCTGGGCGACAGGGTGAGGCTCCATCTCAAAAAAAAATTAAAATTAAAATTAAAAATACAATGAAAGATGTCATTGAACTCAGATTAGGAAATAATTCTTCCCAAGCAAAAAACTCATGAATTATTTATTGGATTTTCTTCTACCTTTAATTTCTAATACATGGGAATGAGTAATAGTATAAGCCAAACTGGAAAGTCAATTCACATTCCAGATTCTATTTTTACATGGGCATGAAGATTTCAAATTCTTTTATTCGATAAGCCAGCCTAGTCACTGGAAAAGATTAAATTGAACTGTCTGCGTGCGTCAATCTCTCTACCAACATATAACCTCCCCACCCTGCATTGATAGAAGAATAAATAGGACTGAGAGGGAGAAAGACACTTGTGTTGGGGGTGCACAGTACTTGTAACCAATCGTTTTGTTGTTGTTGTTGTTTTGAGATGGAGTCTCGGGCTGGAGTGCAGTGGTGCGATCTTGTCTCACTGCAGCCTCCACTTCCCAGGTTCAAGCAATTCTGTGCCTCAGCCTTATGATTAGTTGGGATTACAGATGCCCACCACACCCGGCTAACTTGTGTATTTTTAGTAGAGACAGAGTTTCGCCATGTTGGCCAGTCTGGTCTTAAACTCCTGACCTCAAGTGAGTGGGGCCTCGGCCTCCCAAAGTGCTAAGATTACAGACATGAGCCACCATGCCCGGCTAGCCAATCTTGAACACGAATACTAGAACATTTTTCTACCTGGGAAGTTGTGGGATCTGCTCGAGATTCTAGTCGTTTGCTTGTTTGTTTGTTTGTTTGTTTTGGTAGAAATGAGATTTCGCCACATTTGTCCAGGCTGGTCTAGAACTCTTGGGCTCAAGCAATCTGTCCACCTCAGCCTCCCAAAGTGTTGGGATTACAGGCGTGAGCCACTGCACCCAGCCATGCTCCAAGGAAATTGCTAACCAGTAAGAAAGGAGAACATGAGAGAACAGTTACTGGGAAAAATAAAGTTACCTTTTATTTATACTCCCCAGTGAACTGAGACTTCTAACAAACCAGTTACATATACAAAAACAAAAAAAAACAAAAAAAAAGAATTTATCAGCTCAATTGTTCAACAAATATTTGCTGATTGCTTCCCTTGTGCCAGGTACTGTTCTAGGCTTTGAAAAATATTAAGCAAAGTCCCCCCCTCCAGGAATGTATGAGTCCAGGGGTAGCACTGGCTCCAAGCATGGTGCTCAATGTTATCACAATTTTTTTCTCCATCTGTCATATTTTCTTTCCTTTCTGTAAACTGAAATCTCGGGTGGTCTCTTCCCTCTTGAAGGCAAATGGCCACCAGTGTAACAATTCTAATGGGAAGAGAGCCTGTCTTTCCTGATCCTCCTAGCAAAGGTTCAGACTGTCTCATTTATCTGGCTTGGGTCACATCCACATCTCAGAACCTGACTGGCTAGATCTCAGTCATCAGTAAGGCCACAAATATTGGTGCAGGTTGTTCACTGCAAAAAGGACAAGCAGGGGCTGAAATCCAGCGAGGGCCGCATTCAGCAAGCCTTTATCCTGGTGCAGGACTGTGTGTGGCAGGAGAGAGGGATCATTATCCAGTTCACACTAGGACTTGACAGTGGTCTTGGCTGTGTGCCCACCCTGGAGCAAGAGGTGAGGAGGAATTATCTCCACCTGGACTACATGGCCTGAAGGTGGGGAAAGGACAGTTGGGCTTCCCTGGTTCAAAGTCAGAAAAGTTAAATGCTGGGCAGGCAAAGACAACAGCTATCTACTTCATTCCTTAGCAGCATGGAAAGGCAAGGTGGCAGAGTGGAGGGGACCTTGGACTTGGTGTCAAAAGGTCTGAGTTCTAATCCTCGTTTGGGAAGTTTTTGGACATTGGGCAAATCACTTAACTAATTCCCACAACATTTGTTTCCTTTCTTATGAAATGGAGAACACTATTGTCCTACCTCCCCTACAGATTCACTGAGAGAGGAAAAAATTAATAACGTATGAGAATATGGTTTGGAATGTTTCTTATATCCAAAAGGTATTATTATTATCAATTATATCCTCCTAGTCAGTACCTATGGACACAAAGTTCTTTTTTTTTTTTTTTCTTTAGTCTATCTCTTCCATTCAATCAGTCCTGGATATCTGAAAAATCAGAATAGATTCTCAGTTGGCCCAGACACCTCACACATTGTCCAGTGCCCTCACACATTGAAGGGGCTCAATCAGTGTTTATTAATTGGCTGACCCATGATATAGAAATTCACACTACTCAGGGTTCCTTTCCAAAGTCTTACACAAGCAAAATATTGTGGCAAAACGTTCACCCAACATTAAAATTCAAGGATTCCAGAAATCTGTAAGCCAGCTGTCTGGTGATCTCATTACTGGGTCTCAATGTAAGTACTGCTTCCTCAGGGGAAACTTCATGGACTATCCCCAACCACACCCACCCCCTGCCCCAGGTCTCCAGCCTGATTCACAACACTTCACTCAATTGTCTGTCCTCAACTCTGTCTTTCCCAACTGACGGCGAACCCCACAGCACAGGTAGCATGGCTGTCTGGTTTGCTGTTGCGTGATAGCCGTGGTGCGTGGTACATAGAAATAAATCAAGAAATACTTGTTAAATGAATGAGTACATTTGTGGAATTAAAGGGAACAAGGTTAAGTGTGAATAGGCAACATACATTTAATTTCCTCTTTCTCTTTTCCTAACGTCTTTTTCCAAGCCCTCCATCAACCACTTCCTCATGACTTCTGGAACCCCTGTTAAGTAGAGAAAGAATGAGTAGTTAACTTGAATGTGTCCTTTGAAGGACACACAATCAATGACTCTTTAGAAATAAAATCCATTCCCCCTGACCTATGTAAGCAATGCCTCAAAAATGCAGGACAAATATACTAATTATAACTCTCGGTAATCATAAATTTATTCTGGAATAATAGTTCTAAATTTTATACCCTTGTATATCCTGGTATGTCCTAATGCTTGTATCTGCCTCAAAACCAAGACAGACCTAGGCAGTCATTCCTGGAAGCATATACATTACTCCAAGCCAGAAATTAGATTAGAGTGGTTCAGAGGAGAAAGGAGATTTTAGACACAAATTATTCCTTCTTCTTTCCCCTCCCCACCATCCATTCTGCAAATTTCATTTACATAATGCAGCTTTTAGCACAAATGAAATGAGTCAGCATCAGGGAAGACAAACTGAAATACGACTTTCACGCCAAAGGCAATTATTTTTCTTTGTGTCAGCCTGCAGTGAGCAAGTGGTCTTCTAAGTAACAGAAAATTTAAGACATAATAATAGAAGCCAGTGTCCAGTTAGGTCATAAATACCTGTTGTGTGCAGAATTTTTAATTTATTTTTAACTATGCTAAGATACACAGAATATAAAATTTACCATCTTAACCATTTTAAGTATACAATCCAGTAGTGTTAACTACATTCACGTTGTTATGAACCAATCTGCAGAACCCTTTTCACCTTATAAAATGGAAACTCTGTACACATCAAGTAACAACTCCCTCTTCCCTTCTCCCCATACCCCTGGCAACCACCCTCGTACTTTCTGCCTCTATGAATTTGACTACTGTAGGCACCTCATATGAGTGCAATCACACAGCATTTGTCTTTTTGTGACTAGCTCATTTCACGGAGCATAATATCCTCAAGATTCATTCATGTTGTAGCATGTGTCAGAATTTCATCCCTTGTTAAGGCTGAATAATATTCCACTGTGTAGACATGCCATATCTTGTTTATCCACTCATTCATTAATGGACTCTTAGGCTGCTTCCTCACTTTAGCTATTGTGGATAAAGCTGCTATGAACATAGCTGTCCAAATATCTCTTTGAGACTCTGTTTTCAATTCTTTTGGCTCTGTACCCAGAAGTGAAATTGCAGGATCAATGGTAATTTGATTTTCATTTTTTAATTTTTTTGTAAAGATAGGGTCTTGCTGTGTTGCCCAGACTGGTCTCGAATTCATGGGCTCAAGTAATCCTCCACACTCAGCCTCTCAAAGCACTGGAATTACATCATGCTCAGCTCTGTGTTTAATTTTTTGAGGAGTTGCTATACTGTTTTCCATAGCAGCTACACCATTTTACATTCCCTGTGTACAGAATTTTACAAAACAGTTTGTGAGGTTCAAAGAAATTTAGGGTTTACTTTCCATCCTCAGTAACATTCTTCTTGGAGATTCTCATGGTGCTTTCTCTGTGGGAACTCTATTACACCCACCATGTTTTCCCTTGCAGTATAGTCATCTTATCTTCCCCACCTGTCAGGACCCTGAAAGTAGGTAGGATCTAGGTAGAATTCATCTCTAAAGACAGTGACCTGGATGAGTCTCCCAGCTTCCCTGGTTCCCCGTATGTAGTATTGCAGGAAGTTATTGTATCTCTTGTAGGTTATCTGATAAGTAAGGAGAATAATGCCTCTCAACAAGATGGCTGAGAGGATGGGTCTACATAATGTATCCTGAGTGCTTAGCACAGCACCAGGGACATGGTATGTGCTAACTATTTTATGAAGCAGGAGAGTACGGACTTTTAATCCCTATAAGCCTCTGTTTGTTTTCTCATTTGTAAAATGGATTGTTCTGAAGATGAAAAGGAATGACCTGTAAGAGGTTTACACAGTGTCACAAAGCAATTTGTGAGTGCTCAAAAAAGTAGCAGTTAGTTTTATTATTTATTTATTTACTTACTTATTTGAGACAGAGTCTCGCTCTGTTGCCCAGGCTGGAGTGCGGTTGCACAATCTCGACTCACTGCAACCTCCACCTCCTGGGTTCAAGCAATTCTTCTGCTTCAGCCTCTGAAGTAGATGGGACTACAGGCACACACCACCATGCCTGGCTAATTTTTGCATTTTTAGTAGATACAGGGTTTCACCATATTGGGCAGGCTGGTCTCGAACTCCTGACCTCATGATCTGCCCACCTGGGCCTCGCAAAGTGCTGGGATTAGAGGCGTGAGCCACCGTGGCCAGCCAGTTATTTTTATTATAACCAGTTTCTTGATTTATCTTAGTTCAATATTGATCTATTATGTTTCTTCTATCTCTACATTTAAACATGCCTTGTCAAATCATTCTGGTTCATCCCTTACCAACATTTTGGGCAGATTTCCTAATCTTCCTCACTTTGATTACTTAAAGCTCAGTTTCTGCAGTCCAAATCTGTGATTTCAATTTTTTTTTTTTTTTTTTTTTTTTTTTCTGTCTGAGTCTTCCCCTGCCACCCAGTCTGGAGTGCAGTGGCAATATCTCCGCTCACTGCAACCTCCGCCTCCCAGGCTGAAGCGATTCTCGTGCCTCAGCCTCCAGAGTAGCTGGGATTACAAGTGTTCGCCACCACACCCAGCTAATTTTATTTATTTATTTATTTATTTATTTATTTATTTTGAGACAGAGTCTTCCTCTGTCACCCAGTTTGGAGTGCAGTGGTGTGATCTCGGCTCACTACAGCCTCTGCCTCCCAGATTAAAGCGATTCCTGTGCCTCAGCCTCCCAAGTAGCCAGGACTATAGCCATGCACCACCACACCCAGATAAGTTTTGTATTTTTTAGTAGAGACAGGGTTTCACCATGTTGCCCAGGCTGGTCTCGAAATCCTGACCACAGATGATCTGCCCACTTCTGCCTCCCAAAATGCTGGGATTACAGGCGTGAGCCACCGCGCCCGGCCCTGTGATCTGAATTCTTTGTAAGCCCTATTTCTTCCTCCCTTTCCCCCTACTCAAGCCCGGTACAGGCCAGGCCTGTTACTGAAGGGGCTTAAAGTGGGAGACCCTGAGTCTGTTCATTCACTCGGCTCCCATTCAACAGCCGGGATGCAGGTGGGAGGCATGGTCTGGTTCTGAGTTCTTCTGTACCATAGGCCTCTCTTCAAGGTTTCATTCATGTTGAGGGCTGGGCTGGAATGTAGGGAGGGCAGAGGGTCCTCATGTGAGTGACCTTCAGCCTGGTGCTGGGAAGTGCTCTGTCTTCCTGCTTCACATGGTGCCTGGTGCTCCTGAGCCATCTTTACACCATCCTGATCCTCCATTTTTCCTGATGATCCCTTGCAGAGGAGCACCTTTAGGTCCCTTTGGCCCAACTGGCTTTCTCTTTCTTCAAGCCCTCTCTAGCAGGGATGACTTTACTTGTGCAGTGACCTTATGCAAAACTCCAAGCTCCTCCCGCTGTAACCTCTGAGCTCCTATTTGTAAGGCCTGTGATGATTTTTTTCCAGGCACCAAAGGCTGAAAGGGACTCGGGTATCCCCATCTTTTGTCAAGCACACCTCATCACTGTTCCTTGTCATCTATTGGCCCAGGCCACTCCAGAAACCTCCAAGTGTGATGCAGTCACTGGTCTCTGCATTCACACACATTCCTTGGGAGGGTGCGAGGTGTGGCAGAGTGACAGCTGTCAGGATTTGGGATCTCCCAGTGACCCTCCTGGTACCTTTCTACACTGGCAGCTACAGGAAAACTGCAGGTCCCCAGCTTCCTAGAACCCCTGGACAGGGAGGAAGCAGTCCTCCTTTTTCCTGCCCTAGAAGCCCCCCTTCCCGCCCCCTCCCACTACTTTCTTCGCACTGGGAGCTGGGGGGTGAGGCAGATGGTGGTGAAGACAAGTATAGAGAGGGAAGGGAGTAATGTCTCACTAAGAATTTCCAGCCAATCTTCCTATCCCTTCCTTTCCCTCTTTATCTTCTGCTTCTATAGACTGTCTGTTGTGAGACTGGGAGAGTTCAGGGGTGATGGCTCAGGCTAACAGGGTTTGTTTGACTGCTCCTTTAAAACTCCTGTTGGCTTCTGTGGCAGAAGCTTCCAGTCACCCATCCAATATTATTTTTCCATCTTCCTTTTTTTAAAAAAAAAAAATAGGCCGGGCGCGGTGGCTCAAGCCTGTAATCCCAGCACTTTTGGGAGGTCAGACGGCTGGATCAACAGGTCAGGAGATCGAGACCATCCTGGCTACCAGAAACCCCGGGCTCTACTAAAAATACAAAATCCTAGCCGGCTGGTGGCAGGCGCCTGTAGTCCCAGCTACTCGGGAGGCTGAGGCAGGAGAATGCATGGAACCCGGGAGGCGAGCTTGCAGGAGCTGAGATCCCGCCACTGCACTCCAGCCTGGTGACAGAGCCGAGACTCCGTCTCAAAAAAAAAAAAAAAAAAATAGCCAGCTGGGCATGGTGGCTCATGCCTGTAATCCCAGCACTTTGGGAGGCCGAGGCGGGCAGATCCAAGGTCAGGAGATCGAGACCATCCTGGCTAACACGGTGAAACTCTGTCTCTACTAAAATACAAAAAATTAGCTGGGCGTGGTGGCGGGCACCTGTAGTCCCAGCTACTTGGGAGGCTGAGGCAGGAGAATGGCATGAACCCAGGAAGCAGAGCTTGCAATGAGAGCCGAGATTGTGCCACTGCACTCCAGCCTGGGGGACAGAGAGAGACTCCATCTCAAAAAAAAAAAAAAAGCCTATGTTGTTGGAGGTAGCCAAGCACCCAGCTAAAAGAACTACATTTCCCAGCTTCCCTTTTAGATAAGAAAGACCAAAAATATGTAAGCAGAACTTGGGCAGCTAATGTCAGTAAAAACCCCACAGAGATGGTTCAGGCAGGAGATGTGACCCTCTGCTCCCTTCCTCTTTCTTCTTCTTGCCTGGAATATAGACGCAATGGCTGGAGCTCCGGCCATCAAACATAGAAGCCACACACCAAAGTTGCAGAACCCAACCTCTAAGGGCAGTGTGCAAAACAAATGAGATAACCTAGGTAATGTGACTAGTACAGTGTCTGGCACACAGCACATGCTTAACAAATGCCCTCTGGTATTAATGCTAACCCTAAGGGAGAGCTCAAGAGAGTTCTGTCTGGCTTTTAATCTGTGCCTCCTCTCCAACATTTTCATAAGTCACTGAAAGAGGGAAGGAATTCTGAGCCACATCTCGTTCTGCTGCTGACTTCTTACATGAGTTTGAATGTGTCTGGTAATGTTAAGAGCTTCCTTTCCTTGTTGGCAAAGTGAAAAAGAAAACAAAAACTCTCCTACCACAAAGAATGAGCATACTGGAATTTCATTTATTTTAATAGTCACTCTATTTTTGGCATGTGATACTGATTTTCCATATATAGTAATGACAAAGTTTTTCTTTCACATAAATTCAAGTGTAAAAAACGAGTTGAAAAAAATGGACAAGGGATTTGAATACGTTCTTCAATAAAAGCTATCCAGCTGGCAAAAAGAATAAAAAAAGATGGCCAAGCGCAGTGGCTGCTATAATCCCAACACTTTGGGAGGCCAAGGCAGGCAGATCATTTGAGCCCAGGAGTTCAAAACCAGTGTGGGCAACAACATGGTGAAAACCCATCTCTACAAACAAATACAAAAATTATCCTGTTGTGGTGGTGCAAGCCTGTAGTCCCAGCTACTCGGGAGGCTGAGTAGTGAGGATCAATTGAGCTCAGGAGGTTGAGGCTGCAGTGAGCCATGATCACATCACTACACTCTAGCCTCGGTGACAGAGCAAGATCCTGTCTCAATAAAATAAGAAATTTAAGAAGTTCAGTATTATTCATCATCATGAAAATGTATACCACAAAAGATCCATTACATGCAGGCCAGAATGATGCAGCACAGTGTTTTAAAGGACTAATAGTACCAGTTGCTGGTGAGGATGTGGAGCAACAAGAACACTAATACACTGTTGTTGGGAATGTAAATTGGCAAAAAACACTTTGGAGAAAGTATGAAATTATCTATTAAAAGTGAACAAATGCAGCCGGGCACAGTGGCTCATGCCTGTAATCCCAGCACTTTGGGAGGCTGAGGCGGATGGATCACCTGAGGTCAGGAGTTCGAGACCAGCCTGACCAACATGGTGAAACCCCACCTTTAGTAAAAGTACAAAAAAGTAGCCAGGTGTAGTGGCGGGTGCCTGTAATCCCAGCTACTCCAGAGGCTGAGGCAGGAGTATCACTTGAACGGGGGAAGCGGAGGTTGCAGTGAGCCAAGATCACGCCATTGCACTCCAGCCTGGGGGACAAGAGCGAAACTCCATCTCAAAAATAAAAATATAAAAGTGAACAAATGCATTTTCCCATGACCCAGAAATTCCAGTCAGGTATACATCCAACGTAAATGCAGGCATGTGTACACTACACATGCACAAAAATGTTGACAGCAGCATTACTCATAACCACCCCAAACTGGAAACAACCCAAATGTCTATTCAACAATGTGATGCATAAACTGTGGTACAGTCAGACAACGGGACACTGTACACTTTTCTGTATATACATGTTTCTTTTCAATGAAAAGATTTAAAAAGAAGAGAGTTGACAAATATAATAATATTAATTTAAAAAGTAGTACAAGGACATGACAAAATTCGTAATGGCTACACATGAATAAACTATGTTCGGGAATTGAAGAACTGGATGAGTTAAAGGATTGGATGACACATCCCTCTTTGGATTCAGGGTGCTAAAATGATTAGCACAGACAGAAACTATTGTAGAGCTGGTGAATAAAAACATGGAGAGAAGAGGAGGTGGTGCCAGGCAGTGGCTAAGCGTTCAAGCTCTGAGTTGAAATTCGTGGATTGGAATCTTTGCGCCACCACTTGCTGGCTCTGTGACCTTCGGCAAGTCACTTAACCCCTCTCCACTCAGTTTCCACAACTGTAAAATGAGAGTAGTGATGGCATCGATTTCCATGCCTCTCTCCTAGCTTCTGATGATGGGTGACAATCCTTGACCTTTCTTGGCTTGTAGATGCATCACTCCAATCTCTGCTTCCTTCTTCAGGTGCCATTCTTCCTCTCTGTGTGTCTCTGTCTTCTTATAAGAAAACCAGTCATACTGGACTAAAGGCCCACCCTAATGACCCTATTTTAATTGCTTACAGTAGCCAAGAGGGCAAAGACCCTACTTCCACATAAACTGACATCCACAGGTATATGGGTTAGGACTTCAACATATTTTAGGGGAGGCACAATTCCACCCAAAACATGTAGAAAAGTTAAAAAATTATAATAAATACCCGTAAAACCACCACTAGATTCAGCAGTTGTTAACATTTTGCCACTTTTGCTTTTACTGTCAATCTATTTTTTTACTATCTCATCCCTAAAATACTTCTTCACGTATCTCCTAAGATTAGTCTTTTACACATCACATTAACATTACCATACCTGTAAAATTAACAATTCCCTAGTATCCACTAATAAATAGTTGCAGTAGATTGTATTATTACTCAAAATTATTGATTTTCCTCTTCCTTATAGGAAGATGACACAGTCCTGCCCTGTAATCTTAGCGCTTGGCCATATTGCTTCGGCAAACATACTGTGAGCAGCAAGATGCACGCTGCACAGTACAGAAGCTTTTCTAATCATTTCCTGGGTTTTTTAATACAGACACAGGGATCAAGACAGCTATCAAGAATATACCCATAGTCAACTGATAGTACAAGTGACTTGAACAGGAAATAAACTTTTGTTTTACAAACCACTAAAACCTAGGGTTGTTTGTAATTGCAGATTTCCACAGCGAATTTACAGCTGTTTTTAATGGTTTTTAGGCCAGTATCCAGTCAAGAGTTTTGCATTGTATTTGGTTATTATGTCTCTTAAATCTCTTATTTTGGAACAATCCCCACTTACCTTTTCTTTCCTTCTTTGTTTCTCCTCCTTTTTCATTTTCTTCGTTTTTTCTCCTAGTACACATGTTCAAAGATACTGTTCTTCTTGAAAAAATTTACTTTTTGAAGAAGCCAAGTCAGTAATCTTAAATAATATCTCATATTCTGAATATGTCTGATTATGTTCTTTTGGTGTGTTTTAACATCTTCCTCTAAACCAGTACTTCTCGATCTTGGTTGAACCTTGACATCACTTTGGGAGCTGGAACAAAACACTAATGCCTAGATCCCACCTGCAGAGGTTCTAATATAATTAGCTTGGGTGCAGACTGGGAATGGGGAGCTTTAAAATGCCCTGAGTTGATTTTAACGTATGGGGAAGGTTGTGACTCATTGATCTAATGGTTAGATCAGTCTTCACCCATGATTCCGTACATGCCACACTGCAGGACATCAGGTGCTCTGTAGATTTAGGTTACATCACTGTTCGTGATGTTAAATTTGATGACTAGTTGAAAGTGGTGACAAAGGTCTCCTTGTAACTGTATGTTTTTCTGTCTGTAAATTAACAAATAATTTGTGGGGCAATTTCATAACATTTTGGGACTATCCTGGTTCCCAAAAATCTTATAAATACTGCTTTTGGCATCCATTAGTGATCCTTGCTTGAATTGATTATTTCATAAATATTTACAAAAAGCTGACTTTCTAAGTCTATCATTCTGCCTTTTAAACTAGCCAGCATTCTTATGTAAAGACTTCCCTTCATCAACTGAGGGTTAACTGTAGTTCCCCATAAGAAGGCAAGGTAGGGCTAGGCGTGGTGGCTCACGCCTGTAATCCCAGCACTTTGGGAGGCCGAGGTGGGCACATCATGAGGTCAAGAGATTAAGACCATCCTGGCCAACATGGTGAAACCCCGTCTCTACTAAAAATACAAAGATTAGCTGTTGGCATGTACCTGCAGTCCCAGTTACTCAGGAGGCTGAGGCAGGAGAATCTCTTGAACGTGGGAGGCAGAGGTTGCAGTGAGCTGAGATCATGCCACTGCACTCCAGCCTGGTGACAGAGCAAGACTCTGTTTAAAAAAAAAAAAAAAAGAAGGGAAGGTGGGTCAAGCACGCTGGCCAGCAGGGCACAGTGGCTCATGCCTGCAATCCCATCACTTTGGGAGGCTGAGGCGGGTGGATCGCCTGAGCTCAGGAGTTCGAGACCAGCCTGGGCAACATGGCAAAACCCCGTCTTTACCAAAAAAACAGAGAATTAGCTAGGCATGGTGGTTCACCTGTGGCCCCAGCTACTCAAGAGGCTGAGATGGGAGGGTGGCTTGAGCTTGGGAGGTGGAGGTTGCAGTGAGCCGAGATCGCACTATTGCACACTCCAGCCTGGACCACAAGAGCAAAAGTCTATCTCAAAAAAAAAAAAAAAAAAAAAAGATTACTTCTGAGAATGGTTCTGAGTTCCTGATAGCCCTCCTCTTGTGGACTGCACTGGGCCCTTTTACAACCTCAGAATGGCTTTTCTTCTGGGTATCCATGAAATATCGCTTTAGCATACCTTTTCCACAGCAAGAAACTGTGGTTACTCCCTTGCTCCTCTGAAAATTATGACAGAGCTGCACTTGTCCTAAGAAACCTGGGGAAGCCTCAGCCACTCCCCTAGGACCCCATCAACTCTGCTCTGGCCCTGGCCCCGGCCCCAGCCATCTGTAACCTGTATCACCTTTCCCTCCCCGCTCCAGCTTAATGAATTCCAGTGAAGCAGCAGTGAAAAAATGTTTACCCAGCTGGGCACGGTGGCTCATGCCTGTAATCCCAGCACTTTGGGAGGCCGAGGCAGGTGGATGATGAGGTCTGGAGATTGAGACCATCCTGACCAATATGGTGAAACCCTGTCTCTGCTAAAATACAAAAAATTAGCCAGGCGTGGTGGCACGTGCCTGTAGTTCCAGCTACTTGGGAGGCTGAGGCAGGGGAATTGCTTGAACCAGGAGGCGGAGGTTGCAGTGAGCGGAGATCGCGCCAGCCTGGGCGACACAGCAAGACTCTGTCTCAAAAAAAAAAAAAAAAAAAAAAAAAAAAATTTTCCCAAGAGCAATTTATTTATTCATGATAACTGCATTGCACAATGAATCTATGAGATGGAGGTAAAGTAGCCACAAGCTTTTGCATTAGAGGGCATTACGGGCTAGACCCATATTCACTTCATTCTCCCTATATGCTGGGGGATCATAAAGGTGATAGGGAGTCATCAAGGTGCTCTAAGGCAGGACCCATTTACAGAGAAGGCAATTAACACTCAGGGTTACTGACTTGCCCAGGGTGTCTGAGAAAGCCAGAGAGGAAGACTCCATGTCTCTTGGGTCTTTTTTCTGAAAGTACATTATCTATTTAGGGAATCCATGAATGGATTCTTATTTTCTCCCATACAAAGTCTTGGGTCTTAGGCCGGGCACAGTGGCTCACACCTTTAATCCCAGCACTTTTGGAGGCCAATGCAGATGGATTACTTGAGGCCAGGAGTTCAAGACCAGCCTGGCCAACATGGCAAAACCTCGTCTCTATTAAAAACACAAAAATTAGCCAGGTATGGAGGTGTGCGCCTGTAATCACAGCTACATGAGAGGCTGAGGCACGAGAATTGCTTGAAGCTAAGTGGTAGAGATTGCAGTGAGCCAAGATCATGCCACTGTCCTCCAGTCTGGGCAACACAGCAAGACTCTGTCGCAAAAACAAACAAACAAACAAAAACAACCAAACCAAAGTCTTGGGTCCTAGAGTTTGAACTGGCATCAACACAGTCCTGTCAGTTTTTTCCTTCCAGGAGTATCCCCATTTTCCAGATGAGAACTGAGGCTCTTCTCCCACTTTTTGCTTGGGACAGGTACCGTGTCGGGCACTAGGAAGAGACAAGTGAACAAGATGGACTCCAAGAACATATACATTGTTTCAAGCAGAGCAGGAGCCCAGGGTTGAGCCCAAGTTGAAAACAGTTGGAGGCCGGGTGTGGTGGCTCACGCCTGTAATCTCAGTGCTTTGGAAGGCTGATGTGGGCTGATCACTTGAGGTCAGGAGTTCGAGACCAGCCTGGGTGATGGAGTGAGACTCCATTAAAAGAAAAAGAAAACAGCTGGAGTTCTTTAAGAGATGGTGCCAGATCCTCTTGAAGGTCACAAACACCAAAAGAAGAGTAAGGACCTGCGCATTTCTCTGCTACACTTCCATGGGTGTGGTGCAGTGGAAATAGATGGGAAGGCCAGCTTTGTGTGACCCTGGGTGAATCACACTTCCTCCAGACTCTCCTTTCTCATTTGTAAAATAGCATCTATTAAGATCCTCTCAGTTAATGTAATATTAACTGAATTTGAACTAGTTCAAGCAAAATAGAAAAGCTGGGTTTACACAATCAAGGATGGACAGGGTAGAGTCGCCGACATTTTGGGGGAAAGCAGCCAGGGGCTGTACTACCACGAGGTATGTCTTCCATTCTCTCTCATTGTTTTTGTATCCTTCTCTTTTTTTGCCTTTTTGTTGTTGTTGTTGTTGTTGTTTTTAAGACAGGGTCTCACTTTGTTGCTCTGGCTGGAGGGCAGTGATCACAGCTTACTGTAGCCTCAACCTCCTGGGTTCAAGCAATCCTCTCACCTCAGCTTCCCAGGTAGCTGGTACTACAGGCATGTACCACCATCCCCAGGTAATTTTTGTATTTTTAATAGAAATGGGGTTTCACCATATTGCACAGTCTGGTCTCAAACTCCTGGGCTCAAGTGATCTGCCCACCTCTGTTTCCCAAAGTGCTGGCATTACAGGCATGAACCACCATGCCTAGCCCTCTGTGGCTTTCTGAACACTGATATCATTATCAGACTGGCTGACCCTGGGGAGCAAAGCCACAGGAAACCCTGGCCTGTAGACCACAAGGAGTGCTTCCACTGCTGCTCCGGTTAGACAAATCCTGGAGAAGGAATCCAACTGGCCCCACCCACTTGGTTCATGGACCCATCCCTGTTCCAATCATTGTGGCCAGGTGGTATGGAGTATTCTGAGCAGCCCAGGATAGACTGGGGGCCAACTCAGTGAGTGGGGAATGTTTACACCTTAGTTGGGGTGAGGAACTCTGAAATACTCTTAACTGGAAGCTCCTGAGGTGGCTTTATACCTGAGGGCTGTGCCATCTTTCAGCTGTCCAGAAGTTTCCTGTTAAAGCTATATGAAGGACCAGGCATGGCGACGCACGCCTGAAATCCCAGCACTTTGAGAGGCTGAGGTGGGCGGACCACCTGAGGTCAGGAGTTCGAGACCAGACTGGCCAACATATAGTGAAACCTCATCTCCACTACAAAATACAAAACTTAGCTGGGTGTGGTGATGCACGCCTGTATTCCCAGCTACTTAGGAAGACGAGGCAGAAAAATCCCTTGAACCCAGGAGGTGGAGGTTGTAGTAAGCCAAGATTGTGCCACTCTACTCCAGGCTGCGACACAGAGCAAAACTCTGTCTCTCGCTCTGAGTCTCCTTGAATCTCAGTTTCCTGAAGTATTAAATGGGGGTAATAATACATAATAGATGTCAAGTGCCTAAAACACCTAAGGGCTCCATATAACTTTATTTTTATATATTTATTTTAAGTAAATATGTATTTCAAATAAATATTTTAAATATATATTATATTAGATATATTTCAAATAAATATATATTTTAAATATGTTATTTATCTTAAATAAATATATATTATTTATTTTAAATAAATATATAAATATTTAAATAAATATAAATAATTATAACTCATTTATGAATTTATCTATCTATAATAAATAAAAATTTATTTATCTATCACAAATAAATAAAAATAAAGTTATATGGAGCCCTTAGGTGTTTTAGGTACCTGACGGCTATTATGTATTATTTCCCCCATTTAATAGTTCAGGAAACTGAGACTCAAAGAGATGAAGAACTTCACTAAGATCACACAATGAGTCACTGCAGAGCTGCAAACCCTGGTCTGACTGACCACCTTGCAGGATAGTCCCTTTTTTTTTTTTCTTAGATGGAGTCTCACTCTTTCACACAGGCTGGAGTGCAGTGGTGCGATCTCGGTTCAAATTTCAAAGCAATGAAATTCTTGAAAGCCACTTAGTTATTGGGAGAGAAGAAGATTAAAAGAAAGACAAATTAGTGAGTGAAGAATGGAGAGGTATTGAACGGGAAGACATTGTGGGAGAAATGGAATCTTGAAGCTAAGGAGATGGGCCCAAGGTTGTTTTTTTTGTTTGATTTTTGTTTTTTTGAGACAGGGTCTCACTCTATCACTCAGGCTGGAGTGCAGTGGAACAATCATGGCTTACTGTAGTCTTGACTCCCTGGGCACAAGCAATCCTCCCACCTCCACCTCAGCCTCCAGAGTAGCTGGGACCACAGGCACATGCCACCATGCCTGACTAGTTTTTGTATTTTTGTAGAGACAGGGTCTCGCTATGTTGCCCAAGCTGGTCTCAAACTCCTGGGCTCAACTGATCCTCCCATCTCAGCCTCCCAAAGTGCTGGGATTGGTGTGAGCCACTATGCCCAGCTGAAAGATTCTTTAGTCCAGTAGACACACACACACACCTCAGTTCAAATGAAATCTCACCTGGGATCCCATTCAGGTCATCAAAACTATTAGCAGATTAACATATTGAGCACTCATGTGCTAGGTATAAGGCCCAGCTCTTTTCAAACATGATCTCACTGAATCCTCCCAACAGCAGAATAGGTCATTTTATTAGCCCTATTTTATGGATGAGGTGTTTTTTTTGTTGTTGTTGTTTGGCTATTTTTTTTTTTTTTTTTTTTTTTTTTTGAGATGAAGTCTGGCTCTAGCACCCAGACTGGAGTGCAGTGGCACAATCTCAGCTAACTGTAACCTCCGCCTCCTGGGTTCAGGTGATTCTCGTGCCTCAGCCTCCTAAACAGTTGGGATTACAGGCATGCACCACCACACCCGGCTAATTTTTGTGTTTTCAGTAGAGACAGGGTTTCATCATGCTGGCCAGGCTGGTCTCCACCTCCTGACCTCAGGTAATCCACCTGCCTTGGCCTCCCAAAGTGCTGGGATTACAGGTGTGAGCCACCATGCCCGGCCAAGGTCAGCTCTTTAACATCAAAGCTGGACTCCAACCCAGGTGCCTCTTCCACCAGGTACCTGAAGAACTTGTCACCCACTCTGCGGAGGGATGGGACATAGGAGTCCTGACTGCTGCCCCAGACTCCTATGAAATAAAGAGATGAGTTCGGCTTGTCGCTGGAAAATCTCTGTGGAGTATTCCTTGTGCCTGAAGTTCTATGATGATGGCAGCGGACAGATGAATGGTACTATTGCTTAAAGAAATTAAGTATGTTTGAACACAACTTCATTTTTTGTTGAAAATACATTTCATTTCCCCTCCCTTCATTCCCCCACCAAATGCAGGTGGAGGAACTTAATGTCAGATGTGAACCAGGCCATACAATGCACAGGGCATGCTCTTCCCATGCCAGGCAGCCGCCCCAGTGAGCCTCAGCTTCATTATGAGCGCAGAGCTTATTTCAGCCATTACTGGCAAAAAGGAACTGCTCTGTGAGGGATGCCCATGGTTGGAGGCTTCATTTATGGCCCCTGGCCACTGACTCTCCTCCCACGGCTGTAGCTGTTGAGCACAGTGGTTGATAACATGTCAAGAAGGAAGCCTGGGATGAAGACTTATTCCCCACACTGCAGGTCCTAGCTCCAGGCTGTCAGGCAGGAGCAGTGATTTCAGAATGTGAAGAATTCAGAATTTAGTGGATCCAGAGGATCCTGCCAAAGGGCTACCCAGCTGGAATCAGAGAGGTAACTTGTCAGGGAGCAGGGGGAGGTAGCTAGCTGCTGAAGTTGCTGCTAAGAGTGAGTGCTAAAGTTGTGACATATCTGTCTCATCTATCCATCCATTCATCCATTCACTCACCAATCCATCCATCCATCCATCCATCCATCCATCCACCCACCCACCCACCCACCTATCCATCCCTCCACTCATCTATCCGACCACTCATCCATCCAACCACTCATCCATCCATCCATCCATCCAATCCACCTACCCACCCACCCACCCACTCACCTATCTATGTGGCCCTTGAACACACGATCAGAACATAAAGGTGGAAGAACGGGTTTTCTTCTTTGCTGAGACACCTCTGGCTTTTCCTGATCAGTGATGGGAACCTGCAGACTGGGAGTGCTTCAGCTCTGGTTCACTCTGATCTTGGGCAAGTCACCTTTCCACTATGAGAGGCTGGGGAGTTGGAAGAGACCATATAGCTGTCTTGTGCAGATCGCCTCTCCTATTTCATCAATGGGTGACGGAACCTAGGAGTAGGAAGGCAACCTGTCAAGGTCAGGTAAGGAATTAGTGGTAGATTTGGTCCTGGATCCCAGGATCCTGCTGCTCATTTGTAAAGTGAGAATGGGAATCCCGGCTCTCCTCGCTTCCCAGGATTGTAGGAAGGACCCCACGAGATAAGTGGTGGGAAAGCATTTTGACAGGTGAGGTCACCAGGCCAGAAGGTGCCAAATGTGCACCTGGGGCTCTGGCTGCTGGGCTAGGGCAGATCCCACAGAGACCAAAAGGGGTCAGCAGAGGCTTGTGCTTAGATGCTCAGCTAGGATGTGCTACAAGGCACAATGCCCGGGTGCTGAAATTGGGGAGTGAGGCAAAGTCATTAATTTATTTTTATTAATGAATGTATTTTTTTGAGACAGAGTCTTGCTCTGTAGTCCAGGCTGGAGTGCAGTGGCACAATCTTGGCTCACTGGAACCTCTGCCTCCTGGGTTCAAGCAATTCTCCTGCCTCAGCCTGCCAAGTAGCTGGGATTATAGACAGGCACCACCACACCCGGCTAATTTTTGTAGAGATGGGGTTTCACCATTTTGACCAGGCTGGTCTTGAACTCCTGACCTCTAGTGATCTGCTCTCCGTGACCTCCCAAAGTGTTGGGATTACAGGTGTGAGCCACCGCGCCCAGCAATTTTATATCTATCTATCTATCTATCTATCTATCTATCTATCTATCTAGGACAAAGTATTTCTCTGTCGCCCAGGCTGGAAGTGCATGGCACGATCTTGGCTCACTGCAACCTCCACCTCCCGAATTCAACTGATTCTCGTACCTCAGCTTCCCGAGTGGTTGGCATTACAGGGGGGCGCTACCACGTCCGACTAATTTTTGTTATTTTTAGTATAAACAGGGTTTCATTATGCTGGCCAGGTTGGTCTCGAAAACTCCTGACCCCAAGTGATCCGCCCGTCTTAGTCTCACAAAGTGCAGGGATTACAGGCATGAGCCATGGCCCCCAGCCTGGCCATTTTTCTCTAGAATTCCAGGAACAGGCTGAGTGGGGATGGGGGTGGTTCTGAGGCTACTAAAAAGAACAGCCAAAGCTTGCATAGGCAAATCCTACCTGCCAATGCCCTGGACTCAAATGCATCAGGCTCACCCCAGGAAGGGCAGCGAGGGCTGCCTTGTTCTAGAGACGATATGACGGGCAAGGAAAAAGCCTCCTGAACCAAGGTGGAAGCCTAAATGCTAAGAGACGTTCTGGATCCTCATCATCAGATAATCCAGAGAGAAGTGAACTGATGGCCCCTCAAACCAGTGCCCAGTGAGTGATGGGAATAAAGGAAAGTGCTGTTCATCACAGCAACTAAAAGTCTGCAGGAGAGACAATGCTCTTGAGGGTGAGGGTAGTGATGGGAGGAGGGTCAGTCATTTTCATGCTAGTTAGGAAATATTTATCAGGCACCATATTAGGGGTTGGAGATACTGAAATGTACAAGACAGTCATGGCCCCTTTTCTCAGAGCTCAAAGTCTAGTGGGGGAAACAGACATTAAATAGGCAATTACAGGCAGACAGAGCTTGAAAAGAGGATAACAGTGGCTACCTTAAAAGGATGTTGTGAAATTAAATGAGATAATCCAGGTAAAGAGTTTTATCAGGACTTGGCACAGAGTTAGCCCTCTGAAAATGATAACTATTTTTCTTGCTTTGGATAGGGAAGTTAAAATGCAGGGCTCTGTGGAAGTGAAGTGTAAAGAGAGATTTATTCCAGGTCGGAGGCTAGGGAGTCACAAAGACCGCCTGAAGAAATCACAAGAGATCTGAAGAACGTTTAGCTTGAGGCAGAGGGAGGGGAGAAAAAAATGGCAACTCAGTAGCAGCTCAGTTTCACCACTTTACAGCCTATAAAGTCTTTGGCTTCCCTCATCTGGTTCGATCTTCAAACCTAATCAGACCGGCATCTAGAGTTAATATTTCCATTTTACACAAGAGGAAAGAGAGACCCAGCGGGAAAAAATGACTTGTTCAGAGTCATAAAGCAAAGTCCCGAAGCAAGTCTTTCTGGCCCATTATGTGTGGGAAAAGCGAACAAACACCCCGGGGCGTTAGCGAAACACTAGGTTACAAACGTGGAACGAAGTCGAAGAGTTAACGAGAGCCAGGCACCACTTATAGGGGTTGGCCAGGTAGGTTTCCTGGGGGAGCTGGCTTCTTCGCCTGCTAGGTGTCAAGACTCCTCAGGAAAGTGGCGGATTCGTTCCGTAAGCGGCCGCCCAGCGAAGCCTGGGGCAAGGGTCTTCCGGAAAGAGACCAGTCTTGATGCTGGAGCCTCAATCCCCGTTGGCCTAGCACTTTGGTTTCCATAGCAATTGTCTCTCGTCGCAGAAAGGAATCGCCTGTGCCGGGTCTTCAGAGAAATCCAGACCTCAGCTCCACGCCCCTGAGCAGCCCCACCCTGGCTCAACCCGTTACCCGCCCCGACAGCAAGACCGGGTCACCGCCGTCCCCGCGTCGAAGCGGATAGGATCTGCTCAGCTCACCGCACCCCACTTCTTCCGGACCCGTCCGTCTCCACGGCAACGCGCCAGGTCTCACCACGGCGGCCGCCGAGGGACAATATTACTGCGTCCGTAGCCGCCGACTCTGCATGCACGTCCAACAGCACCTATCCCTTTCCCCGCCGCCAGTATGTGTCTCCCAGGCAACGCGCGGCGCTCGGCTCAGGGCTCCGCCCAGGCACTCACTCCGCGTCAGCGCGCGGCCACCTAGCTGGGCTGGCAACCAGCCTCCAGTTTCCAACTCTTTCTCCAATAGGGAAGCCGCAATGACACAGCCGACTAAGCCCTTGGTCACCTGGGACCTGGGATCCTCCACGATCTATGGGACCGCCCCCCAGGCGACCACCAGTTCTGCCGCAACCTCGAACTACCAGCTGGGCTCGAACTACCAGCGCGATAGACTCGGCCGCCGCCAAGACATCGGCGTAGGGGGTCAGCCGCAGGTCTGCTTCCCGCGGCCGCGGACCGCGCAGCAGCCGGTGCTCTTCAGGTGCGGCCCGCATGCCCAGAGCGTTCGTCAGACCCTCGGACCCGCGAGGGAACCCGAACTCTTTGAGACTGGCGCTTCCCTCAGCCGGACCCCGGCCCTTTTTCCCACCCCCGGACAGTCGATTCCTCGTAGCCCCGGGCCCCAGCTCCTTCCCAGTCTAAATCGTCGGATTCCCTGGAGCCCGAACTCCGTCGCCCCGGAATCCCGGGAGAACCTGGAATCCCCATTTCCAGTCCACATTTTCTCAGAATCGGTCCCGGCCCGTTAGTCCTCCAGGCATGACATCTGGTGGCCGCAGCACCCTAAGGGGTGAGCCCTGACTCTTAGAGCCTGGCGAGGCCCGGGTCCTCCCAAGTTAGAATCCGTCTCATATGCCCCTTCTCAGCCTCTCTGTTCCCCAGTGGTCCTGGAAAAAAAACCCAGTTCCCTCTGCCTGGCCTGGATCCTCACAAACCCTAATTACCCGTGCTCCTTTCCATTCCACAAACCCCCCTCTCTGCATCCTTCAGGCTCCTGTCCATGGAGAACTTGAGGTAGAAAGCAATTTGGTTCAAAATGACCTTTATTACTTGAAAGGGACTATTTCCAGTCGTTGCCACCCTTTTCCCCTTCTAGTATTGGTAAATTTGGTGCACCCACTAAGTGGGTGAAGAGTTTTATGTGTCCTTAAATGTTTTAGGGATTTCTTTTTTCAGCAACAACAACAACAACAACAAATCAGGATTTGGGGGACTTTTGTGTTTGAGCATCTTGATCTCTAAACCAGTCTTTTCCATCACCTCATACCTAGGCTGTGCATAGAGGTCAGAAAAATGTAAATGGGAGACTGGGAAATTGGATTGTTCATACTAGTTCGTAAATCTAAAAACATACACGACACTCCGGTTCCAAATTGGCTGAAAATGAATTGCGATTCTCCTGCCTCAGCCTCCTGAGTAGCTGGGATTACAGACGTGCGCCACCATGCTTGGCTAATTTTTGTATTATTAGTAGAGACGGGGTTTCACCATGTTGGCCAGGCTGGTCTGGAACTCCTGACCTCAGGTGATCTGCCTGCCTCTGCCTCCCAAAGTGCTGGGATTACAGGTGTGAGCCACTGCACCCAGCATCAGTTAGAAAAAAATTCTAGTCCTTCAAAATGTTTTACCCTTCCACAGTTGTCTTTTTTGTCCTAATTACAAAAGTAGCATACACTTATGGATAAATAAGTCCAGGTGCAGTGACTCATGCCTGTAATCCCACCACTTTGAGAGGCTGAGGAGGGTGGATCACCTGAGCTCAGGAGTTCAAGACCAGCCAGGTCAACATGGCGAAACCCTGTGTCTACCAAAAATACAAAAAATTAGCCAGGCATGGTGGCTGGCCTGTGGTCCTAGTTACTTGGGAGGCTGAGGTGTGAGGATTGCTTGAGCCTGGGAGGCAGAGGTTGCACTGAGCCGAGACTGTGCCACTGCACTCCAACCTGGGCAACAGAGTGAGACCCCGTCTCAAAGAAATAAAAATAAAATAAAATAAGAAAAATAAGACAGACTAGCAGCATGATTGGCTAGGGACAATCACTGTTAACATTTTGGTGCATTTTGTTTGGGATCCATTCATATATTTTATATATATATATATATATGATAACATGCTTACACTTAAAAAACAATACATCACAAAATGTTCACTTTCTAGTAACCTGCTTTCTTCTCCCATCTAATACACCACCCGTGTCTATGTTTCATACACAATTACATGTATTTTATTTTAAGACATACCAAAATTTATTCAATATTGTACATCTTGTTTCCACATTTTAGAAAGAAAATATGAACTTTTTTTTTTTTTTTTTTTTTTTTTTTGAGACGGAGTCTCACTTTGTCGCCCATGCTGGAGTACAGTGGTACGATAGTTCACTGCAACCTCCGCCTCGTGGGTTCACGTGATTCTCCTGCATCAGCCTCCCGAGTAGCTGGGATTACAGGCGCTCACCACCACACCCAGCTAATTTTTGTATTTTTAGCAGAGACGGGGTTTCACCATGTTTGCCAAGCTGTTCTGGAACTCTTGACTTCCACGTGATTCGCCTGCTTCAGCCTCCCAAAGTGCTGGAACTACAGGTGTGAGCCAACACATCCGGTCCTGAACAATTATTTTTAAATGGACAAAACCATTTAAAGGTATATGTTCATAAAACTACTTCGTGGTGTAACCAAATTATCAAAAAGTGAAAACTCAGTGCCTGCAAGTGTTTCCACTTTTCACCGTTTTCTCATTTTGACCAGATTGTTGTATTTTCACCTGGAGTACTTGGCTCCATTCTAGCCCACCCCACCCCATCTTTCACCTCTCACCTTTCAGAGCCTCCTAAAACCCTTGGCCACCCCATACCTCCCTCACTTTTCTAAACTCCCCAAACTTTCTTCCAGAATTTCCCTGTTAACCAGCCTGACACCTGTCCAAGCTTTTCATTTTCATTTCTCCCTGCTCTAATTTATACTCCCCCAAACCCCCACCTCCCAGATCCCTTTGAGGCATATGCTCTAGAGCAAGTGCCCCCCAAGCTAAACACCTCTCAGATTCATCCTTCTGAATCCTACTCTACAACTTTACTCCTCTCCTCTAAGACTCCTCTCACCATTTCATCCTTAAGAAGGATCATCAAGATGACTGCTTTTGGCTGGGTGGGCGTAGTGGCACTTGCCTGTAATCCCAGCACTTTGGGAGGCTGAGGTGGGTGTATCTCTTGAGGTCAGGAGTTCAGAACCAGCCTGTCCAACACGGTGAAATCTTGTCCCTACTAAGCATACAAAAATTAGCCAGGCATGGTGGCAAGTACCTGTAGTCCCAGCTACTCAGGAGGCTGAGGCAGGAGAATTGCTTGAACCGGAGGTGGAGGTTGCAGTAAGCCAAGATTGCACCACTGCACGCCAGCCTGGGACACAGAGTGAAACTCCGTCTCAAAAAAAACAAAAAACAAAAAAAGGATGACTGCTTCTGAGGATGGTTCTGAGTTCCTGATTACCCTTCTCTTGTGGACTGCACTGGGCCCTTTTATATCCTCAGAATGGCTTTTCTTCTAGGTATCCATGAAATACCCCTTTAGCGTACCTTTTCCACAACAAGAAACTGTGGTTACTCCCTTGTTCTTCTGAAAATTATGGCAGAGCTGCACTTGTCCTAAGAAACCTGGGGAAGCCTCAGCCACTCCCTCAGGACCCCATCAAATGTGCTCTGGCCCTGGCTCCAGCCATCTGTAACCTGTACCACCTTTCCCTCCCTGCTCCAGCGTAATGAATTCCAGTGAAGCAGCAATGAAAAAAACTTTACCCAAGAGCCATTTATCTCGGGTGATTATTCATGATAACCGCATCGCACAACGAATCTATGAGATGGAGGTAAAGTAGCCACAAGCTTTTGCATTAGAGGGTGTTAGTGGCTTGACCCATATTTATTTCATTCTCCCTGTATCCTGGGGGATCATAGAGGTGATAGAGAGTCATCAAGGTGCCCTAAGGCAGGCCCCATTTTACGGAGGAGGCAATTTGATACTCGGGGTTACTGACTTGCACAAGGTTCCTGGGCTAAGGGAGCCAGAGGAAAAGACTCCGTATCTCTTGGGTCTTTTTTTCTGAAAACATATTATCTATTTAGGGAATCCATGAATGGATTCTTATTTTCTCCTATACAAAGTCTGGGGTCCTAGGCCGCACGCAGTGGCTCATACCTCTAATCCCAGCACTTTGGGAGGCTGAGGCAGGAGGATCACTTGAGGTCAGGAGTTCGAGACCAGCCTGGCCAACATGGTGAAATCCTGTGTCTACTAAAAATACAAAGATTAGCCTGGTGTGGTGGCACCTGCCTGTAACCTCAGCTACATGGGAGGCTGAGGCATGAGAACTGCTTGAACCTGGGTGGTGGAGGTTGCAGTGAGCTGAGATTGTGCCACTGCACTCCAACCTGGGCAACAGAGCAAGACGCCATCTCAAACAAACAAACAAAAACAGAAAACCAAACTCTTGGGTCCTAGAGTTTGAATGGGCCTCAACACCATCTTGTCGATATTTTCCTTTAGGGATCATCCCCATTTTCCAGATGAGAACTGAGGCTCTTCTCCCACTTTTTGCTATGGACAGGTAGAGTTTGACCTGCTTACTTGAAATGCTGAGTGCTGTCACTGCACTATTCCCATAGACCCTGATTGATGCATTCATTAAACCTGTCCTTTGGGCCTGCTTGGGATAGGTACTGTATTGGGCACTAGGAAGAGACAAGTGAACAAGATGGACTCCAGGAACACACTCATTTTTTCAAGTGGAGCAGGATGCCCAGGGTTGAGCTGCTGCCACCACCTTTTCTTTTTTGAGACAGAGTTTCACTCTTCTTGCCCAGGCTGGAATGGAGTGGCACTATCTCAACTCACTGCAACCTCTACCTCCTGGGTGAAGCAATTCTCCTGCCTCACCTTCCCAAGTAGCTGGGATTACAGGCATGCACCACTACGCCTGGCTAATTTTTGTTTTATTAGTAGAGACGGGGTTTCACCATGTTGGCCAGGCTGGTCTCGAACTCCTGACCTCAGGTGATCCACCCACCTCAGACTCCCAAAGTGCTGGGATTACAGGAGTGAGCCACCATGTCCAGCCACTGCCCCCTTCTTGACTCTTTTGAGCTTCCCTCCATGTTCCAGGGGCAAGTCTGGATGGGCCCACAGGATTCTAACATTAAAAACAATTGGAGATCCTTAAGAGATGGTGCCAGATCCTCTTGAAGGTCACAAACACCAAAAGAAGAGTTGGGACCTGCGCATTTCTCCTTCTGCTACACTTCCATGGGTGTGGTGCAGTGGAAATAGATGGGAAAGCCAGCTTTGTGTGACCCTGGGTGAATCACGCTTCCTCCAGACTCTGCTTTCTCATTTGTAACATAGGATCTATTAAGATCCTCTCAGTTGCAGGTAATATAAACTGAACTTGAACTAGTTCAAGCAAAAGAGAGAAGTTGGGTTTACATAATCAAGGATGGACAGGGCAGAGTCACCAATGTTTTTGGGGAAAGCCAGGAGCTGTACTACCACCAGGTATGTCTTCCATTTTCTCTCATCGTCTTTGTATCCTTCTTTTTTTTTTTTTCTTTCCTTTTTTTTTTTTTTTTTTTTTTTTTTTTTTTTTTTTTTTTTTTGAAACATGGTCTCACTCCTTTGCTCAGGCCGGAGGGCAGTGGCATGATCATAGCTCACTGTAGCCTCAACCTTCTGGGTTCAAGCAATCCTCCCACCTCTGCCTCCCAGATTGCTAGGATTACAGGCACGCGCCATCATGCCCGGCTAATGTTTTGTACTTTTAATAGAAATGAGGTTTCACCATATTGCCCAGGCTAGCCTCAAACTCCTGGGCTCAAGTGATCTGCCCATCTCTGCTTCCCAAAGTGCTGGGATTACAGGCATGCTCCACTGTGCCCAGCCCTTTGTGGCTTTCTGAACACTGGTATCATTATCAGACTGGCTGACCCTGGGGAGCAAAGGCACAGGAAACCCTGGCCTGTAGACCACAAGGAGTGCTTCCACTGCTGCTCCGGTTAGACAAATCCCGGAGAAGGAATCCAGCTGGCCCCACTTGGTTCATGGACCCATCCCTGTTCCAATCATTGTGGCCACGTGGTGTGGAGTATTTTGAGAGGCCTAGGATAAGTTGGGGGCCAACTCAGTGAGTAGGGAATGTTGTGCACCTTAGGTGAGAGGAGGAACTCTGAAATACTCTTAACTGGAAGCTCCTGAGTTGGCTTTATGTATACCTGAGGGCTGTGCCAACTTTCAGCTGCTCAGAAGCTTCCTTTTTTTATTATTTTTATTTATTTATATTTTTGAGACAGAGTTTCACTCTTGTTGCTCAGGCTGGAATGCAGTAGCTCCATGTCAGCTCACTGCAACCTCCACCTTCCAGTTTCAAGCGATTCTTCAGCTTCAGTCTCCTAAGTAGTTGGGATTGCAGCCACCACACCTAGCTAATTTTTGTATGTTTAGTAGAGATAGGGTTTCACCATGTTGGCTAGGCTGGTCTCGAACTCCTGACCTCATGATCCACCTGCCTCGGCCTCCCCAAAGTGCTGAGCCACCGCGCCCGGCCCTTTTTTTTTTTTTTTTTTTTTTTTTTTTTTTGAGATGGAGTCACCCAGGCTGGAGTGCAGTGGCACCATCTCAGCTTACTGCAACCTCCACCTCCTGGGTTCAAGCGATTGTCCCGCCTCAGCCTCCCAAGTAGCTGGGACTACAGGCATGTGCCAGCACACCTAATTTTTGTATTTTTAGTAGAGACAGATTTCACCATGTTAGCTAGGCTGGTCTCGAACTCCTGGACTGGTCATCTGTCAGCTCCTCCCAGCCTCCCAGGTAGAGTTCTAGGATTACAGGCATGAGCCACTGCACTTGGTCTCAGAAGCTTCCTTTTAAAGCTATACGGAGACCTTATATGTTTTAGGTACCTGACACCTATTATGCATTATTACCCCCATTTAATAGTTCAAAAACTGAGACTCAAAAGAAATGGAGGAACTTCACTAGGATCACACTGTGAGTCACTGCAGAGTTACAAACCCCAGTCTGACTAACCGTCATGCAGGATATTCTCCCTAAGGACAGACACTGGTTTCTCCATTTTATAGACCCAGTGACTAGCGGAGATGCCAGCTTGTAGGAACTCAGAGGATTTGAAGGCTTCTGTGACAATGTGGCAGTGTTTCTGTCTCTCTAAAAATGTGATCACATTAGGGGAAGAGGCGTCTTTGGCTAGCCACGGATTTCAAGGACAGCTAGGTTCTAGCATCTTAGGCATCCCCTGAGTATGCTCTAAGAACAGTGAATGATGGCTGCTACTGCTTCATCTATGGCTGCGGTCCTCAAGAGGTTTTGCCCCTCAGGGGATATTGGCAATGTCTGGAGACATTTTGATTATTACATTTTTGATATTACAATGATAGTGGTGCTACTATCATTTAATAGGCAGAGGCCAGGGATGCTGCTGAATATCCCACAGTGTATGGGACAGCCTACCACCACACAGAACTGCCTCGCTCAAAAATGTCAGTAATGTCAAGGTTGAGAAACCCTGATTGGTAAGAGTCATGCTCAAGGTAAAATCACTAGTTGAGAGAGGCCAAAAAGCCTGCTGTCATGGAGTGGACTAGAAAATGGTGGTAAGCCAGGCACGGTGGCTCACGCACTTTGGAAGGACGAGGCGGGCGGATCACCTGAGGTTGGGAGTTCGAGACCAGCCTGACCAACATGGAGAAACCCTTCTCTACTAAAAATACAAAATTAGCCGGGTGTGGTGGCACATGCCTGTAATCCCAGCTACTCAGGAGGCTGAGGCAGGAGAATTGTTTGAACCCGGGAGGCAGAGGTTGTGATGAGCCAAAATCGCATCATTGCACTCCAGCCTGGGCAACAAGAGCAAAACTCTCAAAGAAAAGAAAAGAAAATGGTGGTAATAAGGTCAGGCACGGTGGCTCACACCTGTAAGCCCAGCACTTTGGGAGGCCGAGGCAGGTGGCTCACTTGAGGTCAGGAGTTTGAAACTAGCCTGGCCAACATGGTGAAACCCTGTCTCTACTAAAAATACAAAAATTAACCTGGTGTGGTGGCTTGAGCCTGTAATCTCAGATACTTGGAAGGCTGAGGCATGAGAATCACTTGAACCCAGGATGTGGAGGTTGCAGTGAACCAAGACTGTGCCACTGCACTCTCTCTAGCCTGGGCGATAGAGTGAGACCTGTCTCAAAAAAAAGAAAAAGAAAAAAAGAAAATGGTGGTAATGGCACCCAGTTGGTAATGGCTGGATCAGAATCATCTCAGGTACATGACAAAAGTGGGGATTGCTGGCCCCCATCCAAACCCTATTAAACAAGAATCCTTGGGGCTGACGTTTGTGTCAAGTAACTGAAACACTTCTGATGCTCAGCCAGGTTTGGAGAACACGGACTTGAACTATGTCATTTAGTACCCACCCTCCCTCTTTAATTGCTCATGTCAAGTAATCATGTCCACATTGGCCTTTATGAAGAAGTCCTTTGCTTAACCTTGTGCTGGGTCTGCAGATAATGTTAGTGCTTATCAGAAACCCCTGGAGGGCTTGTTAAAAACATACATTCACAGGATCACCACCCACCACATTGTTTCGAAATGCCCGAAACCTCCCCATCCTTCAAAACCTAGCCTCAGTTTGTATGCTAACTTCTCTGCATAGCTTTTCTTTTCTTTTCCGAGGCAGAGTCTCGCTCTGTCACCCAGGCTGGAGCGCAGTGGCACAATCTCGGCTCAATGCAACTTCCGCCTCCTGGGTTCAAGCGATTCTTGTGCCTTAGCCTCCTGAGTAGCTGGGATTGCAGGCATATGCCACCACACCCAGCTAGGTTTTTTTGTATTTTGAGTAGAGATGGGGTTTCACCATGTTGGCCAGGCTGATCTCAAACTCCTGGCCTCAAGTGAGCCACCTGCCTCGGCCCCACAAAGTGCTGGGATTATGGGCATGAGCCACCACGCCCAGCCAAGTGAAACTTGTCTCGATATCCCCCTTCCTTGAACACTGCGCTTCTTTTGGAGGTGGATCATTTTCTCTCTTAGAAATATATGGTCATGTGGGCCGGGCATGGTGGCTCACACCTGTAATCCCAGCACTTTGGGAGGCCAAAGCGGGCAGATCACGAGGTCAGGAGATCGAGACCATCTGGGCTAACACAGTGAAACTCCATCTCTACTAAAAATACAAAAAAATTAGCCGGGCGTGGTGGTGGGCGCATGTAGTCCCAACTACTAGGGGGGCTGAAGCACGAGAATGGCACAAACCTGGGAGGTGGAGGTTACCGCGAGGCAAGATTGCACCACTGCATTCCAGCCTGGGCGACAGTGGGAGACTCCGTCTAAAAAAAGAAAAAGAAATATTTGGGCATGTGTCTTACCTACTGACTACATTGTAGTTACCGTGAAGACCTGTGGCAGTTTTTCTTAGTATCCTCTCCTGTAGCTAGCTTATTGGAGTAAATGAATAAGACATAGGATGTGGCTTCCCAGACCTTACCGTCTTTTGGGGGATATAAGTTATACAACAGAAGAAATCAGTAGAATTCAGTGTGATATAGGGGATGTCACAGACAACATGTGGGAAGCACCAAATGATTAATAGTGACAGGGCAATAGAAGTTATGGAGAGACAAGATGTAACCCTCCTAAACCGCCCCCACCCCCGCCATCTTTTTTCTGACCAGTCTTCAGATAGGGATTTTTTTTTTTTTTTTTTTTTTTTAAAGACAGAGTCTTGCTCTGTCGCCGGGCTGGAATGCAGTGGCGCAATCTCGGCTCACTGCAACCTCCGCCTCCCGGGTTCAAGCGATTCTCCTGCCTGCAACCTCCACCTCCCGGGTTAAAGCGATTCTCCTGCCCCAGCCTCCCCGAGTACCAGGGACTACGGGCGCGCACCACCACGCCCAGCTAATTTTTGTGTTTTTAGTAGAGAGGGGGTTTAACCATGTCGGTCAGGATGGTCTCGATCTTTTGACCTCTGCCTTCCTTGGCCTCTCATAGTGCTGGGATTACAGGCGTGAGCCACGACGACTGGCCAAATAGAGATTTTTTTGTTTTGTTTTGTTTTTGTTTTTGAGACAGAGTCTCGAGTCTCGCTCTGTCGCCCAGGCTGGAGTGCAGTGGCGCGATCTCGGCTCACTGCAAGCTCCGCCTCTTGGGTTCACTCCATTCTCTTGCCTCAGCTTCCCGAGTAGCTGGGACTACAGGCGCCCGCCATCGCGCCTGGCTAATTTTTTGTATTTTTTAGTAGAGACGGGGTTTCACCGTGTTAACCAGGATGGTCTCGATCTCCTGACCTCGTGATCCGCCCGCCTCGGCCTCCCAAAGTGCTGGGATTACAAGGGTGAGCCACCGCGCCCTGCCTAGAGATGTTTTTAAGGTCAAAATCAGGCTCCTAGGCTGCAGACTGTCAGAAGGTATCCTAGAAGTTACCTAGCTTTTTTTTTTTTTTTTTTTTGACAGGGAGCCTCACTCTGTTGTCCAGGCTATAGTGCTATGGTGCGGTCTCAGCTTACTGCAGCCTCCACCACCTGGGTTCAAGCAAATCTCCTGCCTCAGCCGCCTGAGTAGCTGGGATTACAGGTATGGGCCACCATGCCTGGATAATTGTTGTATTTTCAGTAGAGACAGGGTTTCACGATGTTGGCCAGGCTGCTCTCAAACTCCTGACTTCAAGTGATCCACCCTCCTTGGCCTCCCAGAGTGTTGGGATTACAGGCGTGAGCCACTGCTCCCCACCTTGGAGTTATCTAGCTTAATACCCACTTTTTACAACTAGAGAAATAGGCTCCCTGTGAGTCAAAGTATATGGAATGTACGTAGGGTCCAGCTGACACTCTTCCCACTCCCACATCAGCAGCACAGATGCCTGCCCCTCTGTGAAGTGACCCTAACCTCACCTCTGTTTTTTGTAAGGTGAACGCTTTAGAGAAGACCAAGAAAAAGATGAACCACTACTATGAACACCTGAAAAAAAAGTTCATGACAGAGCAGCTCAGAAAGCTGGGGCGATAGAGAGATGAATCCATGAACAACCAGTACTTAACCTTTGGGGTACCATGACCAGTTTAAACTCCAGTCTCCCAAGAAAGACCAACCACCCTACTTCTGGCAAAGGGATCTGCCCCAGAGTCATGATGACACCAGTGTGACCAGAGGAGAACTAGTAACTACAACCTACACAACTATAGAACAATAAACAGAAACCAGTAGACAGCGGAGCATAACAAATCCTCAGCAATCCTCATATTCCTTGCCCATGCATGCCCTCTATTCTGGTGAAGGAGGTCCTGATAGTCTCATAGATGCTCAACTCGAAAAGGTGGGATCAAGCTAGCTTCCATGCTTAAGGCAAAGATTGACCTCTTGTTGCCCACATGTCTGAGGTGACATGGCAGGCCAAGTGTGCTGGGACAGTGGTACCTTAGATGGGAAGGCCTCAGTAATGCCACTGCCTGGCATCCCAGTGGTAAGGAGGTCGGGGGGAGGCGTCAGAAGGACCTGTCTTAAGTGCTATTTCTACCACCAGTCAGCCTTGTGACTTTGTCACCTCCTTGAACCTCCGTTTCCTTATCTGAAAGAATGCAGTAGTAGTAAGGGAACCTACCTCCAAGGTCTAGCATGAGGATGTAAAGCGCTAAGCCCAGGGCTCATCATTTCCAGTGGTTCTCACCATGATGGCTCCAGTAGCCTTCCAGTAGTCCCCACTCCCTGTTCTGCCTGCTCTCCAGACTACACCCGGATAGTCCCCACACTGTAGCTTTATTTGTGAAGATCCTTCATCTGAAATGCCCCTTTAGCTCTCTCTTCATCCTTCAAGGCTTATCTGTATGTCATTTCCTACAAGGCATTTTCTTTTTCTTTTTTTTTTTTTTTTTGAGATGGAGTCTCACTCTATCGCCTAGGCTGGAGTGCAATGGCACAATCTCGGCTCACTGCAACCTCCACCTTCCAGGTTCAAGTGACTTTTGTGCCTCAGCTTCCTGAGTAGCTGGGATTAAAGGCATGTGCCTCCACACCTGGCTAACTTTTGTATTTTTGGTAGACAAGCGGTTTCGCCATGTTGGTCAGGCTGCTCTCGAACTCCTGACCTCAGGTGATCCTCCCTTCTTGACCTTCCAAAGTGCTGGGATTACAGGCATGAGCCACCGTGCATGGCCACCAAAGTAATTTAATTCCTGGAGACCCTTAGCAGGAACACTTTCCAGCCCAGTCCTTTGTTAAGTCAGGAAGTGTTACTCTGCCTATTAGAATTCTGGGCCTGGTCCAGCTGCTGACTTTGAAAGTCTGCAGACCTATGAGGGCCGAGGGGACAGAGCCAGGGGCAGGCCTTGGACTGGGACCTCCTGCCTCCCTCAGTAACCTCTCTCTGCGTTTCAGCTCTCCCACTTGCTCTTCAGGAATGGTGGGGCTGGTGAGTGGTTTCTGCACTTCCTTCCATTTCTCAGATCTGAGATGTGGCACTGAGCTTTGCACACATAATGCTTCACGAAGGTCTGCTGAGTGGAAGGGAACAAATCCTGCTCTGAGCAAAGCAAGAAAGTCCAGGCTTATCCAAAATGATCACTCAGGGAGAGTTTAACTTGACTAATGTGTTTATCACTTTCCAAAGTGATTCCCAGTGGTATTCCTTATCCAGTGGTCTCATCCAGGAGCATTTTCAAATCTTCTGTCACCAAGCCACTGTCATTCAAGTTGGGTCTCCCAGCTAATGGAAGTACCCCTATACAGGAGCTTTGCGTGATAGTCTAAGTTTGGCCAGGCGCAGTGGTTCATGCCTATAATCCAAGCACTTTGGGAGGTCTAGGTGGGAGGATCACTTGAGGCCAGGAGTTTGGGACCAGCCTGGGCAACATAGTGAGACCCTGTCTGTACAAAAAAAAAAAAAAAAAAAAAAACGAAAAATAAGCCTGGTGTGGTGGCACATGCCTGTACTCCCAGCTACTCGGGAAGCTGAAGTGGGAGGATTACTTGAGCCCAGGAGGTCAAAGCTGCAGTAAGCCAAGATCGCACCACTGCACTTCAACCTGGATGAGAGAGTGGAGACCCTATGTCAAAAAACAAACAAAAACTCCCTGTAGCTAAAAAACATTCACCTTCCACATCATCCAACACGTTTATTTATTAATAGCTCCTTATATGTACCAGGCACTCTTGTAGCTGCTGGAAATTAGTGAACAAAACTGACTGAAATCCTCTGCTTTCATGAAGGCGCGATCCTCAGCTCACTGCAACCTCCGCCTCCTGGGTTCAAGCGATTCTCCTGCCTCAGCCTCCCAAGTAGCTGGGATTACAGGTACCCACTATCATGCCTATCTATCTATCTATCTATCTATCTATCTACACACACACACATATATATATAGGCTTGTTCTGAGAACCCAGTTAGCTTGACAAGAACCTAGCCCAAGGCCTAGCATATAAATAAATATATATTTATTTATTTTTGTATTTGTGTAGAGACAGGGTTTCGCCATGTTGGCCAGGCTGGTCTTGAACTCCTGACCTCAGGTGATCTGCCCACCTCAGCCTCCCAAAGTACTGGGATTACAGGTGTGAACCACTGCACCCAGCCAAAGCTTATATTTGAATAGTCTTGGGGTGGTGGAGAGGGGAGTAGGAAGAACAGAAATCAGATGAAACAGGAATCAGCTGTTGGAGTCTGGTGCCTCTGGCTCTGGCTGAAGGCAGGATGCCTCCTTTGGGCTTTACGGGGAGAATCTGGTTTGCACAGTATTTTCTCTGTGCAATCCTTTGACCTCTGGAAATGCTGTTCACAAGCCTGGAAGGCTGTCTGTGTCCCTCCCTGCTTCAGTGAGGTTTCCTTTATCTGATGTGCACGATCTTTGCAGTCAAATGGCTCTGATTTGGAATCTCGGCTCTGCCTTGCAGAAGAATGTCATTTTGCCCCTTGGAGCTTCACCTTCCTCATCTGGAAACTGGGAATAATTGTAGTACCTACCTTATAGGCTTGTTCTGAGAACCCAGTTAGCTTGACAAGAACCTAGCCCAAGGCCTAGCATCTTGTGGGTGAATGGGAAGGGGGTTTTATTGAGAATGGTAATTGTTGTGTTGTACCTGGAGTTGACACATACACTTCAAGAGGCCGCCTGGTGCTGGGGAGTGAGCCTTGGAATAAGAATCTAGAGGTGGGAGTTCAGCCTCTATGATTCCTCAATTTGCTCTGAGACCCTGAGCAACATACATTCCCTTTCCGAGCATTGATCTGCTCGCTCTCTTCCCTCATATTCAGTTAATCCCCTAGGAGGAGGAAATTGGGTTGAGATAGATCCATATCCTCCAGGTGGCCTTGGAGCATCCCAAGCCAGCACGTGCCTGTTGGGAACCTGGTTGGGAGCAATGGTTGGTCACTGGGGTTCCAACCAAGTCCTCCACAGTTACTTCTGGGGGGCTGAGTGCACTCACTACACAAGAATGAAATGATCACCAGGAAGAATTCTTCCTCAGCTTTGTCATATTAGAAGGCTGGGGGGGCTTGATTCCCTGGAACCTGCCTTTTCAACCTGATTTCCCATACTTCTTCCCCTGAGCCAGATCCCATGAATTCTCTCTCTTCTCCAAACAGGCCCCTTGATTTTCCACGTTCTTCCTCTCTTCCTCCCTCCCTCCCTTCCTTTCTTCCTTTTGTTCTTCCTTTCTTCCATTTTTCTTCCCTCCTTTCTTTCCCCCCACACCTCCCTCCTCCTCTCCCCTTCGCACTTCCACCCCCTTCCCTCCCTTCCCCTCCTCTTCCTCTCATTGCCCAGGCTGGAGTACAGTGGCATGATCATAGCTCACCACAGTCTTGAACTCTTGGCCTCAAGTGATCCTCCCACCTCAGTCTCTTGAGTAACTAGGACTATAGGCATGTGCCACCATGCCCCGATAATTTTTTTTACTTCTTGTAGAGACAGGGGTCTCACTGTGTTGCCCAGGCTGGTCTTGAACTCCTGGCCTCAAGTGATCCTCCTGCCTGGGCCTCCCAAAGTGCTGGGAATACAGGTGTGAGCTACAATGCCTGGCCCACCTCAGAACTTTTGATTCTACTGTTCACCCTGAAAGGAATATAGATTTCCCCTCATTTCTACCTGAGGAAATTCAGCTCAGACCCTTCAGTGCCTGCCATGACATGAACTCTGCCTTCCAAGACTAGACTCTGTCCATCTCCCATCAGACTAGGAGTTTCCACCAGGCAGGGGCTGGACACGTCAGAAAACAGAGGCCTGGATGGATAACCCTTTCTGTGTAAAAATTGCATTATGCAGAACCAGCCATATTCTCTGGAGCTCTCAGGTAATTTCCATGGTGGTCCCCCCAACCCCTCATTGCTTTAGAGATTCTGCATACTTCACTAAGGGATCATTGACTCCTCTGAAAGGTTTTCAGATAAAACCTGTCACTATCACTCTAAGCAGAGGTCGCTAATTGATAGTACTCCTGGGACCAATAGTGGGACATTGATTTGATCAAACACTATGCTTCTCATGGTATTGAATTTAAGCACTTTGGGTGTGGTATGGAAGCTGCAGTTAGCTGCCGCTCCACCACTGCCATCTCCTTAAACCCAAGTACACTGAATCTCCCTGGCCCCTGAAGAGATGCGAGTTTGTGATCACTGCAACGTGTTAGAACAGCAATTCCTTTAAAATAACTAACAAGTTTAAAAACTTTAAAATCATAACACATGCACTATAGATAAAATTCCATTTAAAGGGTATTCAATAAAGGAAAATTCCCCTCCTGCACTCCAGGGCCACAGCAATAACCATTTCTGTGTATCCTTCCAGAAATGTTCTAAGAGCATAGACTCTTAAGATGCCCTTCATGGGCTTCATAAAATACGTGCAAAACTTTATTTATTTATTTATTTTTGAGACAGAGTTTCGCTCTTGTCACTTAAAAAAAATTAGCCAAGTGTGGTGGCACATGCTTGTAGTCTCAGCTACTTGGGAGGCTGAGGTGGCAACCGTGACTGCACCACTGCACTCCAGTCTAGGTAACAGAGTGAGATCCTATCTCAAAAAAAAAACAAAACAAAACAAAAAAAAAAAAAACAGAAACAGAAAAAAAGAAGCCACCAGCCTGGCATTGCCCAGCTCAGTCAACAAAACATCCTTTTTTTTTTTTTTTCCTTCGGGAAAAGTCATTACAAATGTTTGGCCAAGGGCAAGTCTATCATGTCTCCCAGAAATGGGCCTGCCTTAGTATCCCTTCTATGCCCAGGAACTAGCTAGAAAAAGCTTGAAGGAAATCTGGTCTCAGCATAAACATGATGATGGATTTCACAGTGGAACAGCTGGGAGCCCATAGTCAATTTTGCTTTCTGTAATTAGAGGTCTGTGGGGTGCATTCCTATGCACAAATGGCACTGTGATTCCCATTTTACAGAGTAGGCAGAATTTCAGAAAAATTCCAGGGTCTGCCTGAAGTCAAAGTCAAGTGGTGGAAGAGTCAGGATGAGAATCCACACCTCTCAATATTCATCCCGACCTCCTTCCTAGGTGATATTGGGCCACAATTCAGAGGTGGAGGTTAATGGATTCTTAGGACTTTTTTTCCCCTGTTTTTATTTATTTATTGAGGCACCACTGCACTGTGTCCTTGGCAACAGAGTGAGACCCTGTTGCCCAGGATGCAGTGCAGTGGTGCCATCACAGCTTACTGCAGCTTCAACCTCCTTGGGTTCAAGTGATCTTCCCACCTCAGCCTCCCAAATAGCTGGGACTACAGGTGTGCACCACCATGCTGGGCTTTTTTTTTTTTTGTAGAGAAGGAGTCTCCCTATGTTGCCCAGGTGAATGGGGCCAGCCTCTACACCTGTGGGTATTTCTCGTCAGGTGGAATGAGAGACTGAGAAAAGAAATAAGACACAGAGACAAAGTATAGAGAAAGAACAGTGGGCCCAGGGGACCGGCGCTCAGCATATGGAGGACCCGCACTAGCACAGGTCTCCGAGTTCCCTCAGTATTTATTGATTACTATTTTCACTATCTTGGCAAAGGGAATGAGGCAGGAGAACAGGGTGATAGTGGGGAGAAGGTCAGCAGGAAAACGTGAGCAAAGGAATCTGTGTCACAAATAAGTTCAAGGGAAGGTACTATGCCTGGATGTGCACCTAAGCCAGATTTATGCTTCTCTCCACCCAAACATCTCAGTATAACAAAGAGTAACAGAGCAGCATTGCCACCAGCATATCTTGCCTCCAGCCACAGGGCGGTTTTCTCCTATCTCAGAATAGAATGAATGTACGATCGGGTTTCACACCATTCCGTTACCAGGGACATGCAGGAGATGGAGGCCTTCATCTTATACTAATCCTCCTCAGCACAGACCCTTTACGGGTGTCGGACTGGGGGACGGTCAGGTCTTTCCCTTCCCACGAGGCCATATCTCAGGCTGTCTCAGTGGAGGGAAACCCTGGACAATACCCAGGCTTTCTTGGGCAGAGGTCCCTGCTGCTTTCTGCAGTGCATTGTGCCCCTGGTTAATGGAGAATGGAGAATGGCGATGACTTTTACCAAGCATATGGCCTGTAAACATATTGTTAACCAGGCACATCCTTCACAGCCCTAGATCCCTTAAACCTTGATTCCATACAGCATATGTTTCTATGAGCACAGGGTTGGGGCTAAAGTTACAGATTAACAGCATCTCAAGGCAAAACAACGTTCTTAGTACAGATCAAAGTGGAGTTTCTTATGTCTTCCTTTACTACATAGACACAGGAACAGTCTGATCTCTCTTTCTTTTCCCTACACCCAGGCTGGTCTCAAATTCCTAGGCTCAAGGGATCCTCCCACCTCAGCCACCCAAAGTGCTGGGATTACAGAAATGAGCCACTGCGCTTGGCCTCTAAGGGAATTTGGATTTAACATTCCAGGATAGGAAAGCAGGGCTGCATGCTTCAAGATCAAGAGTTACCTGCCCCTGGGATTTGTAATGACATCACCATTTCAACAGAGGTCATTCTGAGAAATCCTCAGGGCCAACAGCATGTCCCTGTTTATCTGACAGGGTATTATAAACTTCACAGAAACTTCTCAAACCAAATTTAATTGACTTTGGAAAGAAAGTGATTCCTCACTTTTGGAGTGGAAAAGTTAAAGATTCATGAAATCAAGTAGAGGCCTAGAATCCCTGTTCCAAGCCAGGCTGTTAGGCTGTGGGGCATTTCATTCTCCCCTACTATAGGACTGCATTCAAGCCTCCACAGACCACCTTTCTGGGTTGTCCGAGTAAAAGGCCACTCTACTCTGAGTCCAAAAGAACAGAGTGAACTGTTTAGGAAAAGGCCATGGACCCTCTCAAGAGCCCTCAACCTTAACCTCTCCCACTTAGGATATGAAATCCTGGTCACACCATGTCCAATTCTGAATATTTAAAAAGAGATTTAGGCTGGGCGTGGTGGCTCATGCCTGTAATCCCAGCACTTTGGGAGGCTGAGGTGGGCGGATCACGAGGTCAGGAGATCAAGACCATCCTGGCTAACACGGTGAAACCCTGTCTCTACCAAAAATACAAAAAAATTAGCTGGGCATGGTGGCGGGCACCTGTAGTCCCAGCTACTCAGGAGGCTGAGGCAGGAGAATGGTGTGAACCCAGGAGGCAGAGCTTGCAGTGAGCCGAGATTGCACCACTGCACTCCAGCCCGGGGGAAAGATGGAGACTCCATCTCAAAAAAAAAAAAAAAAAAAAAGAAGAGAGAGATTTAAAAAGGAGCAAAGAGCAATGGCTGGGCCCAGTGGCTCGGGCCTGTAATCCCAGCACATTCGGAGGGCGAGGCAAAAGGATCACTTGAGCCCAGGAGTTCAAGACAAGCCTGGCCAACATAGCAAAACCCCATCTCTATTTTGTATAAAAATCTTTAAAAAAAGTAATTAAAACTTTGAAAAGGAGGAATGAAAATTATGTTTTCTCAACTGTGAAAAAAATGCTCAGGGGGAAGGAAATGTATCACAGTACTAAGATGTTGACTAGGTTAGGAGGATGGGGACATTGTGGCTGGACTATATTTGTTTTCCCTTTTCTAAACATCAGCATGTAAAATAAATTTCTGACCAGGTGTGGTGGGTCACGCCTATAATCCCAGCACTTTCGGAGGCCAAGGCAGGCAGATCACTTGAGCCCAGGAATTTGAGACCAGCCTGGGCAACACGGTGAGACCCTATCTCTACAAAAATTATGTAAAAAGATATAAAAAATAATAATTAGCTGAGCAGGGTGGCCAGTGCCTTTAAGTTCCAGCTACTCAGTACGCCAAGGTGGAAGGGTCACTTGAGCCTGGGAGGTTGAGGCTGCAGCTGGCAGTGATCATACTACATCATTCTAGCCAGGACAAGACAGTGAGACCATCTCTAAATAAACAAATAAATTTCAGCCGGGCATGGTGACTCGTGCCTATAATCCTAGCACTTTGGGAGGCAGAGGTGGGCGGATCACCCGATGTCAGGAGTTCAAGACCAGCCTGGTGAACATGGTGAAACCCCGTCTCTACTAAAAATACAAAATTAGCCAGGCATGGTGGCATGTGCCTGTAATCCCAGCCACACAGGAGGCTGAGGCAGGAGAATCGCTTGAACCCAGAGGGCAGAGGTTGCTGTAAGCCGAGATTACGCCATTGCACTCCAGCCTGGGCAAAAAAGAGAGAAACTCCGTCTCAAAAAATAAATGAATAAATAAATTTCTTGGGGTTCCGGTTCTAACTAAGATAGAGTCAGCATAGTCTGTCTCTCCCACTGGCTGAAACTGAAAGCCCTGGACAGGCTGCATGAAGCAGCCATCTGAGGACTCTGAAAAAGAAATATTAACAAGGCTGGTGCAGTTGCTCATGTCTGTAATCCCAGCACGTCGGGAGGCTGAAGCAGGAGGATCACTTGAGGCCAGAGGTTTGAGACCAGCCTGAGGAACAAAGTGAGACTCGGCCTCTAGAAAAAATAATTTTTTTTTTGGCCAGGCACAGAGGCTCACACCTGTAATCCCAGCACTTTGGGAGGCCGAGATGGGCGGATCAGGAGGTCAGGAGATTGAGACCATCCTGGCCAACACGGTGAAACTCAGTCTCTACTAAAAATACAAACATTAGCTGGGCTTGGAGGAACGTGCCTGTAATCCCAGCTACTCGGGAGGCTGAACCAGGAGAATCGCTTGAACCAGGGAGTCGGAGGTTGCAGTGAGCCAAGATCGCGCCACTCCAGCCTGGCGACAGAGTGAGACTCCGTCTCAAGAAAAAAAAAAAGAAAAAATAATGGTTTTTTTGGTAGCAGCATTATCAGTAGTAGCCAGAAAAGCACTTAAAAACTCTGACACAGCAGAATCCTTTTATCTGACCAAAGGATCTGCGTTCTGAAAAGTGGAAGAGGAAAATCTTGATTGCCTTTTTCTCTCTTCATCCTGTCACTTGGCCCAAGGGTACACCTCGCCATGGAAGCGACTTAACAGAGCAGGGAAACTAAAGGCCCCAATTTCTAGCTAGAGGACCAGGCAAATGTCTATCAAGAATACTTCTCTTTTTGTGTACAAAAATTAGTCCTATCTAAACACTAGGCCTTAAATTCGACTTTTAAAAAAAATACTTCAGAATTTTGAAGGCGTTGGTGTATTTTACTGCTATATATACAAGTCGATCAGAAGTGATACCTGTGCAGACTCTGTCCTGAAAAGAATCAGTTCCATGACTTTACTTTTGTAGTAGACTTGAAAACTGCTGACACGTCCTATAGGGCAACACAGGCTCAGTTTCGAAAACCCGACTCCCCTGCTGTCTAATACCTGCATCTGAGAGCAACACGGTGAGCGGGACATCTTTGGTTTCGATTTTTACAGAAGGCTCCAGTAGGGACTGCATTTTAATAGGCACTGGTGTAAGGGGGACTTTGGTCAATCTTATCAGCTCTGAGGGCGGAGCTCCCTGAAACTGGATCCGGGCCCCAGGGGGGACCGTGTGGAGAGTCAAAGGGATCCTGAGGTCTTGCTGGTGCGGCCCAAAGGCACCGGACGTTGGGGCCAAGATGACCCCCGCACTGCCACGAAACCGGCCATTGGACGCGAGCTCCGCGCCAAGCCTGCAGTCCTCGAGGAGTCTCTCAGGTTCCTCCATTTTGATCACACCTTCTCGGATGGCCGCCGGGCTTTTGCCTTCCCCACCTTGCATCCTCCTCCTCCAGCTTGCCCTTCTCGTTCCCTCGGAATAGTCGACGGCCGGCCCGAGGCCTTCCAACTTGACCGCAATGGAGGCTCTAGGACCGGTGTCGACGGCCCCCCGAGGCCCCACCGACCGGTCCAGGCAAGGCCCTAGCTCCTGCTTCTTGGCCTTGACGTGCAGCGCCCGGGGCTGCACCGGGCAACTTGGGCCTGCAGGGGGCGCCCTCGGACGCGGCCGGCGGGCGGCAGGGGCCGCAGGACAGGCCTGAACTGCAGCTGGGAGAGAAAGCGGCGCCCTTGTCTAGAGCGTGGGGCCGTGGTAGCAGCAACACCTTCTCCGGCTTCACCTCCAGCAGCCGCTGGGCAGCACAGGGCACCAAAGCCTCCCTACACTAGGAGGCCACAGTAGCAATGGCGGCCGCGCATGGCGTGGGCAGTGACAGAGGGGTCTCCACAGCCACTGCCCAAAAGGAAGTGCCCTCAACCGGCAGCAGGAATGGAGCCGGACTCAAGGGGAGCGGCTGAGGCAGCGGCTCCTGCCTAGTTCTCTCCATGGGGGTTGGGGGATGCCCCGGCCTGGATTGTTAGCTCCGCCGTTTGTTGGCGACCTTCCCCCTCCCTGTTTCGGTTAAGACCCTTGCAAGGCCTTTGCTACCCAGAACCCTATGCGGTTCAAAACACAGCTCTGTCTCAGCCTCACCCAATCACAAGCGACCAATACTCCTGTCCAGCCAATCACAGGTGGGTTTTGTGGCTCTTCCCAGCCGATACTCTCGCCTTGCGCTGAGTCCTCAAATCACCCGGTGATGGCTGGAGCCTCAGGGCGAGTTGCCCATTTTCGCTAAGACTCTCCCTCTCTTGCAGAGTTCTCTCCCAGCATTGTCTTTAGTCATCTTTCCCCTGCCTGGAGCTGCGACAATGGCGTTGCCCAGGAAACGTTGTGCTTCCAGTCCGCTGACCTCCAGGGAATAAAGTCTTTGATGTTAAGACACGCGATGGCCTTGTGCACTGGCTTTGTGCGGCCTAAGTAATCTGTCGGCCCTGAGTATCACCAGGACTTTTGAATCTTTGCCAAGGGAGAATGGGGGAGATTTTGCAATTTACCAATAACCCATTAGCTAATCTTGCTGGGAAAAGCCTTCGACTTTGTGCAGTTCTTGCTCTAGTTAAGCTTTCAATTAATCACCAGGTCCTGTGGCCCTACTTCCAAAATATTATACATCCCAAATTCATCCACTCCTTTGGGTCTTTACTGCCATTACTCTGGTCCAGGCTCCCACCATCCTTCACCTGGATACTGCCAAAGCCCTGTAAATAATCTCCCTGTTTGTCAGCCTTGCCTCACTACACTCCAGCTATCTTTTGAAAATACAAATCTAAGGTTGTCACACTTTTCCTAAAGCTTTCCATGGCTGCCCACTGATATGTGATATGTGTGTAAAATCCTTGACAAAGCCTTAAAATCCCCAAATGACTTGGGATCTAACCTACTACTACTACTACTACTATTACTACTACTATTACTATTACTAGGTTGGTGCAAACATAATTGTGGTTTTTGCCATTAAACAGTTACCACTCTAGCCCTGAGTCTTTGGGTTTCAGCCACATTGGCCCCCTCATCATTCTCTTTCTACTGAAGGGTCTTTAAACATGCTGAGTGTGCTACTCTTTATGTCTCCTTAATTCCTCCTACCCAGTTTTCAGTGCAGCTCAACTGGGACTTCTTCAGAGAAGCTTTTACTGACTCTGAAAATCAGATCTAATCTTGGTCTACTTATACCTCTATCACTTCGTTTGCTTACCATGATTTGTAATTAGAATTTTCACTGTGATGATTCCACTGCCTCTCCCACTTGACTATGAAGTCTTTGAAGGCAGAACTGTTTGTGTTTTGCCCATCACTGAATCCCCAATGCAGATCATTGAGCCTGGCATATAGTACTCAATAAATACTTGTTGAATAAATAACTGAATAGCAACTGTAATAGGGTAATAATAAAATAGTAATAATCACTACCTGTGTTAAGGGCTTACTCTTATGCTAGAAACTGTTCCAAATCCTTTCCATGTTTATGCTTCTCCTTTTATTAGGATTGTGTTTATTTCCATTACACATCACCAAGAAAAACAAAAAGAAATCCTGTATTAACATTTGTTGCATTTCTAAATGACATTCTGGCCAAAAGCTATAGTTTATCTTGATGTAGATGATTTTTGCAATAAAGACAATTTATCACTCAAAGAAGACCAACTCCAATTCATTGTCTAATCCTGTGGTATCAAATGTGGTCAACAGGAGTTCTTATACCTGGCAGATAGACAAGAGCAATGATTTTCAAACTTTTTTTGATTTCAAAAACTCTTTATACCATTAAAAACTACTGAAGATCCCCAAAGAGCTTTTTTCATTTGGATTTTATCTCTCAATATTTACTAAGTTATAAACAAAAACTGAAATTTTAAAAATAGCTATTAACTCATTTAAAACAATAATAAAACCATTATTAGTAACACATTTTCATGGGGAAATAATGGTTTTTCCCCCACATTACACTCACAAGAGAATGAAGTGAAAATAGCAAATATTGCATTAGGATTATTATGAAAATAGTTTTAACCTAACTGACTCTCTAAGAGTGTCAGTCCCCATACCCCACTTTCAGAACCACAGTAGTAAGGTTTAAATGGGAGAGTCAACTGTGTGCATGAGCAAAAGCTAATAAAAGAGGCAAACAAATAAATCAAGTTGCCAGATATCAGGGGAAACCCCAACCCCGATATTCAACATGGGTTCTTTTCTATTTCCCTAAGCGTCGGCTGGTCTGAGAAATAAAGGGAAAGAGTACAAAAGAGAGAAATTTTAAAGCTGGGTTTCCGGGAGAGACATCACATGTCGGCAGGTTCCATGATGCTCCCTGAGCCGTAAAACCAGCAAGTTTTTATTAGCGATTTTCAAAAGGGGAGGGAGTGTATGAATAGGGTGTGGGTCACAGAGATCACACACTTCACAAGGTAATAGAATATCACAAAGCAAATGGAGGCAGGCAAGATCACAGGACCACAGGATGGGGTGAAATTAAAATTGCTAATGAAGTTTCGGGCATGCATTGTCATTGATAACATCTTATCAGGAGACAGGGTTTGAGAGCAGACAAAGGGTCTGACCAAAATTTATTAGGCGGGAATTTCCTTGTCCTAATAAGCCTGGGAGTGCTACGGGAGACTGGGGCTTATTTCATCCCTTCATAAAAGACAGCTGCCCCCAAAGCGGCCATTTCAGAGGCCTACCCTGAGGGGCGCATTCTCTTTCTCATTGATGTTCCTTGCTGAGGAAAATAATTCAGTGATATTTCTCCTATTTGCTTTTGAAAGAAGAGAAATATGGCTCTGTTCCACCTGGCTCACCTGCAGTCAGAGTTTAAGGTTATCTACCTTGTTCCCTGAATATTGCTGTTATTTTTTCAAGGTGCCCAGATTTAATATTGTTCAAGTACACATGCTCTACAAACAATTTGTACAGTTAACACAAACCTCACGCATTTGTGCAGGAGGCGACGTACATTCTCCTCAGATTACGAAGATGACAGGATTAAGAGATTAAAGTAAAGACAGGCATAAGAAATCACAAGGGTATTGATTGGGGAAGTGATAAGTGTCCATGAAATCTTCACAATTTATATTCAGAGATTGCATAAAGACAGGCATAAGAAATTATAAAAGAATTAATTTGAGGAACTAATAAGTGTCCATGAAATCTTCACAATTTATGTTCTTCTTCCATGGCTTCAGCCAGTGGGGTCCCTGACTTCCCACAACAGTCAGAGCTGTGTGAACCAGAGCAACTCCATCTTGAGTAGGTTTTGGGTAAAATGAGGCTGAAACCTACTGGGTTGCACACTCAGATGGTTAAGGTATTCTAAGTCACAGGAGGAGATAGGAGGCTGGCACAAAATACAGGTCATAAAGTCCTTGCTGATAAAACGGGTTGCAATAAAGAAGCCAGCTAAAACTCACCAAAACCAAGATGGCAACCAGAAAGACCTCTTGTCACCCTCACTGCTACCCTCCCACCAATGCCATGACAGTTTACAGATGCCATAGCAACATCAGGAAGTTACCCTATATGGTCTAAAAAGGAAATAACCGTTAAAATGGGCAACCAGCAGGCCTTGGGGCTGCTCTGTCTATGGAGTAGCCATTATTTTATTCCTTTACTTTCTTAACAAACTTGCTTTCACTTTATGGACTCACCCTGAATTCTTTCTTGTGCGAGATCCAAGAACCCTCTCTTGGGGTCTGGATCTGGACCCCTTTCCTGTAATATCTTTCTGGTGACCCAGATGGGAATTTAGTGCAGAAACCCGCGGTAAGTGGTGGGGTCCTGTAACATATTTCTGTTGACCACAGAATCGACTATACTGTGGAAACCCCCAACCCAAAGGCTAACTTCAGGTATGTGGTAAGGTCTAGTAACGTCTTTCCAGTGAACCCTGAAGGCATGATACTGAGGGGACCCCCGTCCCAAAGGACATAGACTACAGCACTGATTGGACGACTTTGGGCAAGTGGTGGAGTATCCATATAAAGAACAGGATTGGGTTAGAGGCCCAACTTAGAAGAATTAGAGCCTTGCCTAAGACAGTGTGGGTTAGAGGCCCCTCTTAATAAAAGGCAGGAATGCTTGACCATCCTTGGTTTAGAGGCCTGACTTAGGAGGGTTAGAGTCCCTTCTAAGATTTAGGGTGTTAGAGGTCCCTTTCGTTAAAGTACCTTTTGGCTAAGAACAGGTTTGGCACTACGGGATGTTAACTGCTATTCTCTTTGAAATACTCTGCCTTGTACTCTTTGCTGACAGCTGTAGGTGACACGGTTAGGCATGTACAGGATCACGGGACACAGGGAGCTTTTTCCTCCCCTAAAGGGGACACTTGAGAGCTGATGGGACTGCTGGAAAAGATCCCTTCAGTACCGAGAAGAGGCCACCTGAACTTTTCAGTTGCTGCAATGGGTGGGTCTTTCTCTGGCTTCCCTGAGCGCCTCACCTTCCCCACCCTGCCTCAGGCAATGCTTTCCTCTCTCTGTATGTGCAAACTGGTTGTAGGAATGGTAAAAATCACTATTTCTTGCAAAGTTTTGATTAATGGAAGAAAGGGTTTGTGAAGCTAGTCTTAAACTGTAGTCAGTCTGGTACATTTTGTGTGTCGTTCTGTATTTTTCTGTCATAAACAGGGGTATGTTAGGATAGAACATGGGCTTAGGACACCTATAAGCCTGCTGTTCAAGATGGCCCAGCAACCTGGTCAGTTACGAACTTTGCTGCAGGTCCCTGAAAAAAACTGGGTGAGGTTTCCCTCTTCTCTTGTACATCCTTGGAAGCTTGACCTTGTAACCTAACCATGTGGCTGTGCTTTCTTTTTTCACAGTGGTGGCCCAGGTTCAGGGTTCAATTCATGGCTTAGGGAAAGAGTCATTTATCATCTACCTATTTTTTTTTTTTTTTTTTGAGATGGAATTTCACTCTTGTCACCCAGACTGGAGTGCAATGGTGCAATCTCGGCTCGCTGCAACCTCCACCTCCCAGGTTCAAGTGATTCTCCTGCCTCAGCCTCCCAATTAGCTGGGATTACAGGCGTCCACTACCACTCCCAGCTCATTTTTGTATTTTTAGTAGAGATGGGATTTCACCGTGTTGGCCTGGCTGGTCTCAAACTCCTGACTGCAGGTGACCCGCCTCGGCCTCCCAAAGTGCTGGGATTACAGGCATGAGCCACTGCACCCAGACTTGTCTATGTATTTATATGTATTATGTGTGTGATGTTTACCTATAAAAGAGCTTTCATTAATTGACTTAAAAACAATTAAGTGTGCCAGGCACGGTAGCTAACACCTGTAATCCCAGCACTTTGGGAGGCTGAGGTGGGTGGATCATGAGGTCAGGAGTTTGAGACCAGGCTGGGCAACATGGTGAAACCCCATCTCTACTAAAAATACAAAAAATTAGCCGGGAGTGGTGGCACGCACCTGTAATCTCAGCTACTCGGGAGGCTGAGGCAGGAGAATCTCTTGAACCCAGGAGGCAGAGGTTGCAATGAGCACAGATTGTGCCATTGCACTCCAGCATGGGTGACAGAGCAAGACCCCATCTCAATAATCATAATCATAATCATAATCATAATCATAATTATTAAGTGCTTAAATCAAATATTTTGTGAGAAAAGTAAAAAGTGTAATGTGCTTTATTTAGTTCATGTGACTTAAGTAGCCTTAGGGAAATAAGTAGTTTTAAAGATTATTAGTAAAATAAAAACATCTTTTAAAATGTAAACATTTGTTCTAAATTATGCAGGCCAGATACTAGGTTTGCTAAATGCTTTAAGGTCATAAACTACTTCTTTGACTTTTGAAAATTGTTCAATTTACCTACCTTGAAGACATTAAATTCCAGATAAGGTCTAGGGATATGTGGTGTTAGCCATACCCCGTAGCAATGCTAGAAGAAGTCAGACCTCTGCACTTCTGTTGAGGTCCTAGGTTGCACACCTAGTACATAGTTAAAATTGCTTACTAACCAGGGTTTTCACCAAAAGTCAAAATTGCTGAAAGTTATCATTGTAACACGTAATTGAGACTACTGAAGAAGTAGTTCTACATGTAAGGTGTGTAGGGAAAGTGAAATGTGTTTTTCTGGTAAAAGATTATAAGAAGTCATGTGACTGTAAATTTTCTTGCCTAAAAGGTTAAAGGATTGTTTTAAGTTAGGCAGAATAAAGTTGAAGGTTTAAGCAAGTTATGGAAAGTTGTGGAAAATTCATTGTAAGAAATTCTGTGTGTGAACATATTTGGCTAAAGTTAAAGGGGTATTCAATTTTTCTGCAAATTAAACATTGGAATAAAAACACAGTAAAATTAGGTGTGTCCGTATTTCACTATCAGAAAGGTGAATTACTAGTATATACCTCACACAAATTAAAAATTACTTGGGAAGAATTTATAGTACTTAATTTTTATTTTATTTTATTGTTATTATTTGGAGACGGAGCCTTACTCTGCCATCCAGGCTGGAGTGCAGTGGCACGATCTCGGCTCACTGCAACCTCTGCCTCCTGGGTTCAAGTAATTCTCCCGCCTCAGCCTCCGGAGTCGCTGGGATTATAGGAGCCCTCTACCAGGCCCAGCTAATTTTTTTATATTTTTAGTAGAGACTGGGTTCTGCCATGTTGGCCAGGCTGGTTTCAAACTCCTGACCTCAGGTGATCCACCCACCTCGGCCTCCCAAAGTGCTGGGATTACACACGTAAGCCACCACAGCAGGCCTAGTTTTTTTTTTAAATTGTACTATTTAGCGGTTTTTTGTATGTTAATAGCATTGTAAAACAATCACCACTATCTGATTCCAGACCATTTCATGATCCCAAGAAGAAACCTCAAATCCATTAGTAGTCCTCATTCCTCCTTACTCCTCACCCCACCCATGTCCCTAGAAATCACTAATCTGCTTTCCGTCTATTTTTATTTTTATTTTTTTGATACAGATTCTCACTCTGTCACACAGGCTAGAGTGCAGTGGCACAATCTCAGCTCACTGCAACCTTCACCTCCCGGGCTCAAGCGATTCTCCTGCCTCAGCCTCCCGAGTAGTGCTTTCTGTCTTTATGAAGCTCAGTTTTTACTTCTCCATTCCTCTAATAATGGATTCCTAGGGTGCCTCCAGTGAGCTCTTACTAGAAGCAGCATTGTCATGGACATGTCCCCTATAAACTTATTTGACAGTTTCTCAGGAGCTCTACCCACTAGTGGGAATGCTGTGTCATGGGCATGCACAGACACTTTCACTAAAGGACAGATTCACTCCCACATGGCTGTTCCTCTTCAGACTCCTAATAGCAGCACAGGAGGATTTGCCTTTTCCCACTCCCATACCAACACTTGGTTTAACTCAGTAAGTTTTGCCAATCTTATTGGTACATAGAAGTGTATCTGGTGTTTTTTTTTTTTAAATAATTTGTGCTTCTCTGATGATTGGATAGGTTGAGCACGTCTTCATAAACTTAGTCTTTTAGGCTGGGTGCTGCTGCCCATGCGTGTAATCCCAGCACTTTCAGAGGCCATGGTGGGTGGATCCCTTGAAGTTGGAATTTAAGACCAGGCTGGACAAGATGGTGAAATCCCAGCTGTACAAGAAATACCAAAAATAAATGAAAGAAAGAAAGAAAAGAAAAGAAAAGAAAGGAAAGGAAAGGGGAAGGGAGGGGAGGGGAGGGGGGCGTGGTGGCGAGCCTATAGTCCCAGCTACTTGGGAGGCTGAGGTGGGAGGATCCCTTGAGCCCAGGAGGTGGAAGTTGCAGTGAGCCAAAATCAAGTCACTGTACTACAGCCTGGGTAACAGTGAGACCCTGTCTCAAAACAAAAATAATAAAATAAAGCAAACTTAGTCTTTTAGCTGTCCCTATCTGTGATGTTTACTTACATTCAAATTACTTACAATTTAATTTTTGCGTTTCCTGATTTTTATATGTTGATTTGCAAGAGTCCCTTATTTATTGCAGATACTCAAACATTGCAGATATCTTCTTGTCTGTGACTCATCTGTTAACGTGTTTCTGATATCCTCTGTTGTACAGAAATTCTTAATGTGGTCAAATTCATCATTTTTTCACTTTATATTTTGTGCTTTTAGGATCTTGTTTAAGAAATCCTTTCCCATACCAAGTTCTCAAAGACATTCTTTTATATTTTTCCTATTACTTCCATAATTTTACCTTTTATATTTAGATCTTTAATCTATATGCTGTTTTCCTTTATATATGACACAAAATTGGGATCCAAGTTCATTTTATCTAGCAATCTAGTTATCACATCAGCCTCTAACAATCCACGTTTTCTCTGCTGCGTTAACCTGCCTATTTAGCATATCTCAGGTACTCTATAAAGAGGTCACATGGATAGGATGGCAGCCTCTGGCAACAGCCATGAGAGTGATCATATTGGACGCAGATCCTCTAGCCCCAGTCATGCCTGCAGGTCACGGAAGCCCCAGCGGACATCTTAATCTTATGAAAGACCTTGAGCCAAAGCCACCCAGCTAAGCTACTCCTGAATTCCTTAATTACGGAAACTGTATGAGATGACAAATTTATTTTATTTTATTTTATTGTCATTCTTTTTTATTTATTTTTTGAGACAGAGTCATGCTCTGTCACCCAGGCTGGAGTGCAGTGGTGCAATCTCAGCTCACTGCAACCTCTGCCTCCTGAGCTCAAGCGATTCTCCTGCCTCAGCCTCCCAAGAAGGTGGGATTACAGGCCTGCACCACCACACCTGGCTAATTTTTGTATTTCTGGAAGAGACAAGGTTTCACCATGTTGGCCAGGCTGGTCTTGAACTCCTGACCTCAGGTGATCCACCCACCTTGGCCTCCCCAAGTGCTGGGATTGCCGGTATGAGCTACCGTGCCTAGCCAATAAATGCTTATTTGGGTTTTTTGTTTTTGTTTTTTTTTTTTGAGATGGAATCTCAGCTCACTGCAACCTCCACCTCCCAGGTTCAAGCAATTCTCCTGCCTCAGTCTCCAGAGTAACTGGGACTACAGGCACGTGCCACCACACCCGGCTAATTTTTGTATTTTTAGCAGAGACAGGGTTTCACCATGTTGGCCAGGCTGGTCTTGAACTCCTGACCTCAGGTGATCCGCCGGCCTCGGCCTCTCAAAATGCTGGGATTACAGGCGTGAGCCACCGTGCCCAGCCTATTTTTGTTTTAAGGTACCAAGTTTTGGGATAATTTGTTACACAAAAAAGAATAATGAATACAGTTTTAACACTGAATAAAGAACAAATGGAGCTCTTGTCTCTATCACATGGTGTCCTACAATTTTATGACAGTGCTACCAGAAAAATCAAAGTAAGTTGTAGTTTTTCAGTGTTGGCATTCCCTAAAATAAGAGAGTAACATAGTTAATAAAAGAGAAGGATGAGAAGAGGGAGAAAGGTATCTAGAAAAGGAAAAGATATTTGAGGCTCCATACAGTGTTTCTATTATGTCTTTTGTTATCTCTTTCGATCAAAAGAGCATTTAATCAGCTAGCAACAATGTGGTTCTTATATTTATATTATCTTGGATCTCCTAAGCATGTCTAATCACTGTTGGCCAAAGTGAGGAGACTAGGCATTAAATGGCTCTGAGTTGGCTGGAGGCCATAGAAAGGAATATGTCAGATTTGGAAATGACTGTGAAGGAAATGCAAGTGTTTAATGAAATTTGTACTAAACACTTTTTAAGGTCCACTCAGTCCGGATATCTGAGATATTTGTCTTTTGCCTGGTAAACTCTTACCTACCCTTTAAGGTCCCAGCTTAAATGTCACCTTCTCTAAAATACTATCTCTAGTTATCCTAGGCAGAGTATAACATTTCTTTATGCTTTCACAGCACTTTCTATATACCTCTGTTTTGGCACTCATATTGGAAGAGGGGTAAGGCCATTGTTGCCTACCTGCTAGCCATCCTTCCATGTTTTTCATTGCTAACAGAACTCTGATTTTGTTTAGAAGGCATTGTGCCAAGTACTGTTCTCTTCTGTCAGAAATTGCTATGGAGTTGGGCATGTGATCCAAGTTTTGTCCACTGACACATAAGGAGCAGTCTGTTGGATGCTTCTGGTGAAAAAAAAAATTTCCCTGATAAAAGAGAGAGCAGATATAAAAAGAGCACTCTTTTCTGTTTATCTCTTTCCTTTCTGTTTTAAATGCTGTAGTGTGAGAACCTGATGGTTGCTACCACAGCAGCCATTTTGTGAACATGAGGACAGATCTCTTGGATATGCTATGGATAGTGAAACAGAAGAACTAAAAGTATTCCAATTTTTAATGACATCAATGAGCCCCTGAAGAGGTCATGAAATTAACAAACTAAATTTATCTATATGATATTAAATTTCCATAGTGTTTAAGATTTCTTTAGTGAGGTTTCCAGTTATTTGCAGGTAAAAGCATCCAAATTTATGGAAAAAGGAACAGAAAAAACATTCCTAAAGCACTTATATCATGCTTTAATTTTTCGTTAATGTAATTGGCTACCTCAATTGTTAGGGCAAGGACCTTGTCTTAATCAATTTCTAGCACTCTCTACAGTCTCTGATTTGAAAATGATTGCTTAAGAAGCATTTGTGTCGAATGTGGATTTCGTTGCAATGGAAAGTAAAATTTTTTTAAAAAGTGTTTGTGGAATGAATGAATCCATTAACAGATGAATAAATGAATCTATAGATCAATATGATGGTGTTATTGAGAGGTAGTATAGAAAAATGAGTTAAGCACATAAGCTCTTGCATTGCATTCCTGGCTTCCTATCCTGGCTCCACCACTAACTATGTGACCTTGGGTAAGTTACTTAATCCCCATAAGACTGTTTCCCCAGTTATAAAATGTGAATAACAGTATGTACTTAAAATAATTTTTGAGAGGATATAAAATATTTTATGTAAAGGCTTAACATATAATTTGGATCTGAATAAACACTCAATATGTTGACCACTATTTTTGGAGAATGAAGAACAGCCAGTAATTATTCTAAATTGTCAAGCCTCGTTGACTGGGAAAATTAAAATAAATCTGAGCAAAACTGAATGTGTAGATGGAAAAGATGATGTTCAACTTCAGACATGTAAAATACAGCCTAAATATAGTTAGAGAGTGAAGGCATATGGGTTATGCTTATATAGATATATAGATAACATTACTCTATCTAGGTTCTGATTTATATTACATTTACTCATCCTGAGATTCTATATTTACAGAATTGTTCTTTACAAATATAGTAACTTAAAAACGAAGGTAACTTTTGGATTATATCCATAAGGAGTCAAATCCAATAGGCCAGGAGTTGCTGAGATTTTGCCCAAAAACGTGTGCACAGGCAGTAAATCTTCAAAAAAAAAAAATCATGGATAAAAATGATTTCTTTTTCAACCTAAAAAAGCAGATTGAAAAAAGGAAGAAGAAAAAGGTTTCCTTAAATAGTGTAAATATATCAGTGACGTGATATTGCTCAGTCTTTGATATTCTTTGAATTCTCTTCCTAATTTAACGTTTCTTCACAGACTACTATGCAACAGAAGAAAACTATGTCTGAAACATCTGCAGGGGAAATTCTGTGTATGAGTGTTTAAGGAACCTCTTTTGTTACTCAAGTAACCAGAATGAGTAATAAAAATCAAGCATGAGTAGTAGTATTTGTCATGCACTTTTTTTCCTGTTGCTAAAATGAAAGCTATCATTGAAGTCAGATTAGGAAATAATTCTTCCCAAGCAAAAAAATCATGAATTATTTATTGGATTTTCTTCTACGTTTAATTTTTAATGCATGGGAATGACTAATAGTATAAGCCAAATCAGAAAGTCAATTCACATTCCAGATTCCATTTTTAGATGGGCATGAAGATTTCAAATTCTTTTATTCAATAAGCCAGCCCAGTCACTGGAAAAAATTAAATTGAAATATCTGCCTGCATCAATCTCTCTACCAACGTATGACTCTTTCAGGGCCAAATGATTATGGGCCACTCTATATGCAGCCCTATAACTCATAGCTATGTGGTGAAATTTACACTTCAGTGAATATGATTCTGCCTCTGTATCAATAATAATATCTTTGTATTATATCAAGATGTCTTAATGCCTTGCCTTTTCTAAAAAGTATTAAGAGTTCTTTGTGATTTAGGGCCTCAAAACATTTCATGGACACCAAATTCTACTCTATACTTTTCTTTCTTTCTTTCTTTCTTTCTTTCTTTCTTTCTTTCTTTCTTTCTTTCTTTCTCTCTCTCTTTCTTTCTTTCTTTCTTTTTCTTTCTTTCATTCCTTCCTTCCTTCCTACATTCCTTCCTTCCTTCCTTCTTTCTTTCTTTCTTTCTTTCTTTGGTTTCTGTCTGTCTTTCTTTCTTCTCTTTCTTTTTTCTTCTTTATCCATCTCTTCCTTTTAATCAGCATTGCATCTGAAATATCAAAATAAATTCTCAGTAGCCTAGCCACCTCCAGGTTTTCTTCACCTTTGTTTATCATTCTAACCACAGCCAGATTCTTTTGTTTTCTTTCTTTTTTTTTTGACGGAGTTTTACTCTGTCGCCCAGGCTGGAGTGCAGTGGCGCAATCTCGGCTCACTGCAGCCTCCACCTCCCAGGTTCAAGCAATCCTCTGCCTCAGCCTCCCGAGTAGTTGGGATTACAGGCATGTGCCACCACACCCAGCTAACTTTTGTATTTTTAGTGGACACAGTGTTTCATCATGTTGGCCAGGCTGGTCTTGAACTTCTGGCCTCAAGTGATCCACCTGTCTCTGCCTCCCAAAGCACTGAGATTACTGGCGTGAGCCACTGCGCCTGCTAACCAATCTTGAACACAAATAGCAGAACATTTTTCTACCTGGGAAGTTGTGGGATCTGCTCAATATTCTAGGTTTTTGTGTTTGGGTTTTTTTTGGGGGGGCGGGGTGGGGGGCGGCAGGGAGAGACAGGATTCTCGCCACATTGTCCAGGCTGGTCTCAAACTCCTGGGTTCAAGCAATCTGTCCACCTCAGCCTCCCAAAGTGTTGGGATTACAGGTGTGAGCCACCGTGCCTAGCCATGCTCAAAGGAAATTGTTAAACAGTAAGAAAGGAGAACATGAGAGAACAGTTACTGGGAAAAATAAAGTTACTTTTTATTTATACTCCCCAATGAATTGAGACTTCCAGCAAACCAGTTACATATACAAAAAACAAAACCAAAAAAGGAATTTATCAGCTCAGTTATCCAACAGATATTTATTGATTGCTTCCCTTGTGTCAGGCACTGTTCTAGGCATGAGGGATTCAGCTTTGAAAAATATTAAGCAAAGTTCCCCGTCTCCAGGAACTTGTGAGTCCAGGGGTAGCACTGGCTCCAAGTGTGGTGCTCAGTGTTATCACAGTTTTGTCTCCATCTGTCCTATTTTCTTTCCTTTCTGTAAACTGAAATCTTGGGTGGTCCTTCTTGAAGGTAACATGGCCACCAGTGTAACAATTCTAATGGGAAGAGAGCCTGTCTTTCCTGGTCATCCTAGCAAAGGTTCAGACTGTCTCACTGACCTGGCTCGGGTCACATCCACATCTCGTAACCTAACTGGCTAGGTCTCATTCATTAGTAAGGCCACAGATATTGGTGCAGGTTGTTCATTGCAAAAAGGACAAGCAGGGGCTGAAATCCAGCGAGGGCCGCATTCAGCAAGCCTTTATCCTGGTGCAGGACTGTGTGTGGCAGGAGAGAGGGATCTTTATCCAGTTCACACTAGGACTTGACAGTGGTCTTGGCCGTGTGCTCACCCTGGAGCAAGAGGTGAGGAGGAATTATCTCCACCTGGACTACATGGCCTGAAGGTGGGGAAAGGACAGTTGGGCTTCCCTGATTCAAAGTCAGAAAAAAGAAATGCTGGGCAGGCAAAGACAACAGCTATCTACTTCATTCCTTAGAAGCATGGAAAGGCAAGGTGGCAGAGTGGAAGGGACCTTGGACTTGGTGTCAGAAGGCCTGGGTTCTAATCCTAGTTTGGGAAGTTTTTGGACATTGGGCAAATCACTTAACTAATCTCCACAACATTTGTTTCCTTCGTTATAAAATGGAGAAAATTGTTGTCCTACCTCCCCTACAGATTCATTGAGAGAGGAAAACAATGAATAACGTATGAGAATATGGTTTGGAATAAGTTTATTACGCCCAGAAGGTATTATTATTATCAATTATATCCTCCTAGTCAGTATTTTTTCCTTTGTCTATCTCTTCCATTCAATCAGTCCTGGATATCTGAAATATCAGAATAGATTCTCAGTTGGCCCAGACACCTCATACATTGTCCAGTGCCCTCACACATTGAAGGGGCTCAATCAGTGTTTATTAATTGGCTGACCCATGATATAGAAATTCACACTACTCAGGGTTCCTTTCCAAAGTCTTACACAAGCAAAATATTGTGGCAAAACGTTCACCCAACATTAAAATTCAAGGATTCCAGAAATCTGTAAGCCAGGTTTACAGGTTTGATCTCATTACTGGGTCTCAATGTAAGTACTGCTTCCTCAGAGGAAACTTCATGGACTATCCCCAACCACACCCACCCCCTGCCCCAGGTCTCCAGCCTGATTCACAACACTTCACTCAATTGTCTGTCCTCAGGTCTGTCTTTCTCAACTGACTGCGAACCCCACGGGGCAGGCAGCATGGCTGTCTGGTTTGCTGTTGCGTGATAGCCGTGGTGCGTGGTACATAGAAATAAATCAAGAAATACTTGTTAAATGAATGAGTACATTTGTGGAATTAAAGGGAACAAGGTTAAGTGTGAATAGGCAACATACATTTAATTTCCTCTTTCTCTTTTCCTAACGTCTTTTTCCAAGCCCTCCATCAACCACTTCCTCATGACTTCTGAAACCCCTGTTAAGTAGAGAAAGAATGAGTAGTTAACTTGAATGTGTCCTTTGAAGGACACACAATCAATGACTCTTTAGAAATAAAATCCATTCCCCCAGACCTATGTAAGCAATGCCTCAAAAATGCAGGACAAATATAAGAATTACAACTCCCTATAATCATAAACTTATTTTGGAATAATAGTTCTAAATTTTATATCCTTGTATATCTTGGTATGTCCTAATGCTTATACCTACCTGAAAACCAAGACAGACCTAGGCAGTCATTCCTGGAAGCATATACATTACTCCAAGCCAGAAATTAGATTAGAGTGGTTCAGAGGAGAAAGGAGATTTTAGAGACAAATTATTTCTTCTTCTTTCCCCTCCTCACCATCCATTATGTAAATTTCATTTACATAATGCAGCTTTTAGCACAAACCAAATGAGTCAGCATCAGGTCAAATGAAATATGACTTTAATGCCAAAGGAAATTATTTTTCTTTGTGTCAGCCTGCAGTGAGCAAGTGATCTTCTAAGTAACAGAAAATTTAGGAAATAAAAATAGAGGCCAGTGTCCAGTTAGGTCATAAATACCTGTTGTGTGCAGATTTTTATTTTTAATTATGCTAAGATACGCAGAATATAAAATTTACCATCTTAACCATTTTGAGTATACAATCCAGTAGTGTTAACTACATTCACATTGTTATGAATCAATCTGCAGAACCCTTTTCACCTTATAAAATGGAAACTTTGTACACATCAAGTAACAACTGCCTATTCCCTTCTCCCCATCCCCCTGGCAACCACCCTCCTACTTTCTGCCTCTATGAATTTGACTACTGTAGGCACCTCATATGAGTGCAATCACACAGCATTTGTCTTTTTGTGACTGGCTCATTTCACGGAGCATAATGTCCTCAAGATTCATTCATGTTGTAGCATGTGTCAGAATTTCATCCCTTGTTAAGGCTGAATAATATTTCATTGTGTATGCATACCACATCTTGCTTATTTACTCATTCATTAATGAACACTTAGGCTCCTTCCTCATTTTAGCTATTGTGGATAAAGTTGCTATGAACATGGCTGTACAAATATCTCTTTGAGACTCTGTTTTCAATTATTTTGCCTGTCTACCCAGAAGTGAAATTGCAGGATCAATGGTAATTTGATTTTTTTTTGTTTGTTTGTTTGAGACAGAGTCTTGCCCTGTCGCCCAGGCTGGAGTGCAGTGGGGCGATTTTGGTTCACTGCCACCTCTGCCTCCCGGGTTCGAGCGATTCTCCTGCCCCAGTCTCCCGAGTAGCTGGGATTACAGGCGGGAGCCACCGCACCCAGCTAATTTTTGTATTTTTAGTAGAGACGGGTTTTCATTATGTTCGTCAGGCTGGTGTCAACTCCAGACCTCGTGATCTGCCCACCTCGGACTCCCAAAGTGCTGGGATTATAGGCATGAGCCACGGCGCCCAGCAGTTGTTTTCGTTTTTGTTTTTTAGAGATGCGGTCTTGCTATGTTACCCAAGCTGGTCTTGAATTCCTGGGCTCAAGTAATCTTCCACACACGGCCTCCCAAAGCACTGGAATTACAGGTGTGAGCCACCATGCTCAGCCCTATATTTAATTTTTTGAGGAGCTGCTAAACTGTTTTCCATAGCAGCTACACCCTTTTAAAATCCCTGTGTGCAGAATTTTACAAAACGGTTTGTGAGTTTCAAAGAAATTTAGGGTTTACTTTTCCCCTTCAGTAACATTCTTCCTGGGGATTCTCACGGTGCTTTGTCTGTGGGAACTCTATGACACCCAGCATGTTTTCCCTTGCAGTATAGTCATCTTCTCTTCTCCACCTGTCAGGACCCTGAGAGTAGGTAGGATCTAGGTAGAATTCATCTCTAAAGACAGTGACCTGGATGAGTCTCCCAGCCTCCCTGATTCCCCGTATGTAGTATTGCAGGAAGTTATTGTATCTCTTGTAGGTTATCTGATAAGTAAGGAGAATAATGTCTCTCAACAAGACGGCTGAGAGGATGGGTCTAGATAATGTATCCTGAGTGCTTAGCACAGCACCAGGGACATCGTATGTGCTAAGTATTTTATGAAGCAGGAGAGTGTTGTGGCTAAAAGTGCAGACTTTTACTCCCTATAAGCCTCTGTTTGTTTTCTCATTTGTAAAACGGATTATTCTGAAGATGAAAAAGGATCACCTATACAAGGTTTATGCAGCATTACATGGCAATTTGTGAGTGCTCAAAAAAATGGCAGTTATCTTTATTGTAGCCAGTTTCTTGATTCATCTTAGTTCAGTATTGATCTACTATGTTTCTTCTATCAGTTCATTCAAATATGCCCTGTCAAATCATTCTGGTTCATCCCTTACCAACATTTGGCAGATTTCCTAATCTTCCTATCACTTTGATAATTTAAAGCTCAGTTTCTGTAGTCCAAATCTGTGATCTCAATTACTATTATTATTATTATTATTATTTTCAGACAGAGACTTACCCTGTCACCCAGGCTGGAATGTGGTGGCACCATCTCGGCTCACTGCAACCTCCACCTCCCAAGCTCAAGTGATTCTCCTGCCTCAGCCTTGTCAAGGACAATCCTTGACCTTTCTTGGCTTGTAGATGCCTCACTCCAATCTCTGCTTTCTTCTTCAGGTGCTATTCTTTCTCTCTGTGTGTGTCTCTGCTTTCTTATAAGAAAACCAGTCATATTGGACTAAAGGCCCACCCTAATGACCCCATTTTAATTGCTTACAGTAGCCAAGAGGGCAAAGACCCTACTTCCACGTAAACTGACATCCACAGGTATATGGGTTAGGACTTCAACATATATTAGGGGAGTCACAATTCCACCCATAACGTGTAGGAAAGTTAAAAAAAATATATAGGCCGGGCGCGGTGGCTCAGGCCTGTAATCCCAGCACTTTGGGAGGCCGAGACGGGCGGATCACGAGGTCAGGCGATCAAGACCCTCCTGGCTAACACGGTGAAACCCCGTCTCTGCTAAAAATAAAAAAAAATACAAAAAACTAGCCGGGCGAGGTGGCGGGCGCCTGTAGTCCCAGCTACTTGGGATGCTGAGGCAGGAGAATGGCGTAAACCCGGGAGGCGGAGCTTGCAGTGAGCTGAGATCCGGCCACTGCACTCCAGCCTGGGAGACAGAGCGAGACTCCGTCTCAAAAAAAAAAAAAAAAATATATATATATATATATATATACACACACACACACATAATGAATACCCATAAAACCACCACTAGATTCAATAGTTGTTAACATTTTGCCACTTTTGCTTTTACTACCAATCTACTTTTACTGTTACTATCTCATCCCTAAATACTTCTTAATGTGTCTCCTAAGATTAGTCTTTTACACATTACATTATCATACCTGTAAAATTAACAATTCCCTAGTATCCACTAGTAAAGAGTGGCAATAGATCGTATTATTACTCAAAATTATTCACTTTCCTCTTCTCTATGGGAAGATGACACACTCCTGCCCTGTAATCTTAGCGTTTGGCCATATTGCTTCAGCAAACATACTGTGAGCAGCAAGATGCACACTGTGCCGTGTAGAAGCTTTTCTAATCATTTCCTGGGTTTTGGGATAAGACACAGGGATAAAAACAGCTATCAGGAATATACCCATAGTCAACTGGCAGTACAAGTGACTTGAACAGGAAATAAACTTTTGTTTTACAAATCACTAAAACCTAGGGTTGTTTGTAATTGCAGATTTCTCCAGTGAATTTAGAGCTGTTTTTAATGGTTTTTAGGCCATTATCCAGTCAAGAGTTTTGCATTGTATTTGGTTGTTATGTCTCTTAAATCTCTTATGCTGGAACAGTCCCCACTTACCTTCTTTCTTTTTTTGTGTGTGAGGGGAGACAGTCTTGCTCTCTTGGCCAGGCTGGAGTGCAGTGGCACAATCTTGGCTTGCTGCAAACTCTGCCTCCCAGGTTCAAGCAATTCTGCTCCCTCAGCCTCTTGAGTAGCTGGGATTACAGACATGAGCCACCATGCTGGCTAATTTTTATATTTTTAGTGGAGACAGGGTTTCCCCATGATGGCCAGGCTTGTCTCCAACTCCTGACCTCAAGTGATCCGCCCAACTTGGCCTCCCGAAGTGCTAGGATTACAGATGTGAGTCACCGTGCCAAGCCCTCCACTTACCTTTTCTTTCCTTCCTTGTTTCTCCTCCTTTTTCATTTTCTTTCTTTTCTCCTAGGACACATGTTCAAATATATTGTTCTTCTTGATAAAATTTACTTTTTGAAGAAGCCAAGACAGTGATCTTACATAATATCCCGCATTCTGAATATGTCTGATTATGTTCTTTTGGTGTGTGTTTTTTGTTTTGTTTTGTTTTGTTTTTTTAAGACGGAGTTTCACTCTTGTCACCCAGGCTGGAGTGCAATGGCGCCATCTTGGCTCACTGCAACCTCTGCCTCCCGGGTTCAAACGATTCTCCTGCCTCAGCCTCCCGAGTAGCTAAGATTACAGGCACCTGCCACCACTCCCAGCTAATTTTCGTATTTTTAGTAGAGACGGGGTTTCACCACGTTGGCCAGGCTGGTCTCAAACTCCTGACCTCAGGTGATCCACCCGCCTTCGCCTCCCAAAGTGCTGGGATTACAGGCATGAGACACTGTGCCTAGCCCTTTTGGTGTGTTTTAACATCTTCCTCTAAGCCAGTACTTCTTGATCTTGGTTGTATCTTGACATCACTTTGGGATCTTGAACAAAACACTAATGCCTAGATCCCACCTGCAGAGGTCCTAATTTAATTAGCTTGGGTGTAGCCTGGGAATGGGGAGCTTTAAAATGCCCTGAATTTATTTTAATGTGGGGAGAAGGTTGCGACTCATTGATCTAATGATTAGATCAGTCTTAACCCATTGATTCTGTACATGCCACACAGCAGGACATGAGGTGTTCTGCAGACTTAGGTTATATCACTGTTTGTGATACTAAATTTGACAACCAGCTTAAAGTAGTGACAGACCTCTCCTTGTAACTGTATGTGTTTCTCTCTGTAAATTAGCAAATAATCTGTGGGACAATGTCATAACATTTTGGGAATGTCCTGTTTCCCATAAATTTTTTAAGTGCTGCTTTTGGTATCCATTAGTGATCCTTGCTTGAATCAATTATTTCATAATATTTACAAAAAGCTGACTTTCTATCATTCTGCATTTTAAACTAGCCAGCATTCTTTTTTGTTTTCTTTTGTTTTTTGTTTGTTTTTGAGATGGAGTTTCGCTCTTTCACCCAGGCTGGAGTGTAATGGCGGGATCTCAGCTCACTGCAATGTCCATCTCCCAGGTTCAAGTGATTCTCCTGCCTCAGCCTCCCAAGTAGCTGGGATTATAGGCGCCTGCCACCACAACTGGCTAATTTTTGTATTTTTAGTAGAGACGGGGTTTTGCCATGTTGGCCGGGCTGATCTTGAACTCCTGACCTCAGGTGATCCACCCGCCTCGGCCTCCCGCCATCACACCCAGCTGCCAGTATGCTTATGTACAGAGTTTCCTTAATCAATTGAGGATTAACTATAATTCTCCATAAAAAGGCAAGGTAGGCCAAGCATGCTGGCTGGCCAGGCTTGGTGGCTCATGCCTGTAATCCCGGCACTTTGGGAGGCCAAGGCGGTTGAATCACTTGATGTCAGGAGTTTGAGACCAGCCTCACCAAAATGGTAAAACCCTTGTCTTTATGAAAAACATACAAAAATTAGCCAGTTGTGGTGGAGAGGGCCTGTAATCCCAGCTACTCAGGAGGCTGAGGCAGGAGAATCACTTGAACCCAGGACACAGAGGTTGCAGTGAGCCGAGATTGTGCCACTACACTCCAGCCTGGGCAACTGAGGGAGACCCTGTCTGAAAAAGAAAAAAGGAAGGAAGGAAGGAAGGAAAGAAGGAAGGAAGGGAGGGAGGGAGGGAGGGAGGGAGGAAGGAAGGATATTGCCTAATTCTTTCCCCTTATTCACCAATTTTTACAATAAGAACTTAGTGTAATAATCATCTCCAACGGTGGCAAATGAGATTTTTTTTCTGAGTATCGTTATGGACTTGGCGGATTTTTATTTATCTGATGTATTGCAGTCAATTGTAGTTACTATTTTTATCAATGCTCAAATTATCTCATATTTGACCAGTGGGAACCCCTTCAAGCTGGCACATCTTTTTTGAGATACACTCCTTAGTCTGAGCATTTCCTTCCTTTCTGGGACAACACAATGTCCCAGGCTCGCCCAGAATTTTCTCTGCCACAATATGGAGGCAGCAATTTCTTCAAAGAGTTTATTTTTATTTTCATGGGGAATGGTAATTAGAAATTAAGATCTGGATGCTTATTGCTTCTGGAGTGTCATTTCATCTCCACCCAATGGACAGAGCTGGGAAATACACTTTATTTTTTTGAGACATTATCTGGATCCGTTGCCCAGGCTGGAATGCAGTGGTGAGATCTCAGCTCACTGCAACCTCCGTCTCCCTGGTTCAACTGATTCTCATGCCTCAGTCTCCCAAGCAGCTGGGATTTACAAGCATGCCCCACCATGCCAGGCTAATTTTTGTATTTTAAGCTCAGTCATAGTGTCACCACATTGGCCAGGGTGGTTTCAATTTCCTGGCCTCAAGCAATCTGCTGGCCTTGGCCTCCCAAAGTGCTGGGGTTACAGGTGTGAGCCACTGCACTGGACCTGGAAAATACATTTTTAAAAATCATGAATTCAGGGCCGGGCACAGTGGCTCACACCTGTAATTCCAGCACTTTGACATGTGGATAGCTTGAGCCTACAAGTTGAAGACCAGCCTGGTTAACATGGGAAAACCCTGTTTTTTTCTTTTGCTTCTAAGGAGCAGAGAGTTTAATAGGCCAGAAGGAAGGGAGAAGACGGAAGAAAGAAGCTCCCTCATGCAGAGACACAGTGAAGGGACTCCAAAGCCGAAAGAGGATGTCCCCACCTGGCAGGGATACCAGCCAGGTATACATGCAGAGGCTGGAGGAGGTGGTGTTTGATTTGCACAGGGCTCAGGGGATTGGTTTGACTAGGCATGACATTCACGTAGCTTGTGAAAACATTGGCCCTCCCACACTAGCCTTTTAATATGCAAATGTAGGGCGCCATGATGGTCTACACTCCTGGGGATATGTGGGGCGGCCATGTTGCCAGGAACATGTGGGGAAAGGGCAGGAAGGCCACAGGAATCTCCATGTTTGGGTGGGCCCACTTCCTAATGGTCGGTATTTGCATATCAAAGGTTGCTTGGCTAGCTCTAAGAGGGGCTTTACAAGAAACTTTTCTTGAGATGCTTTAAAAAACAAAAACTTCCCAAGGACTTCTCTTCCTACAACATTCCCCCTGTGGAGATGCCACACTAACTGCTTAGAGGGTTTTGGGTGAACATTCTTTCTGGCTACTTCCTGCTGAAAAGGGGAGTCAAATAGGGAACAGCAGCTAGCGCTCCTCCTGGGGTGGATCTAAGGGGCCTCTGAAGGATGGTATCTCCATGTGTGTTTCAGTTTACAGCACCATTTTGAGTTTGATTGCTTCTAGGTGAGAAGAAACAATTTGAGTTATAGTGTTGAGTATATAGGCTCCAAATATCAATACACGACATACAAGCAAGAGAGTGCTTAAAAAGGGGGTTAACCAATTCCATAAAGAAGACTGGAATTTATTAAAAAGGGATTGCAGCCACTCGGAGCTGAAGCTGCCATTGTTCCTGAACCTGTCAACAATTATGATTTGATTTTTCTTTTTTTTTTTTTTCTGAGATGGAGTTTCACTCCTCTTACCCAGGCTGGAAGTACAATGGCGTGATCTCAGCTCACTGCAACCTCCGCCTCCCGGGTTCAAGCGATTCTCCTGCCTCAACCTCCTGAGTAGCTGGGATTACCGGCATGCCTGGCTGATTTGACTTTTAAGTACCTGTAGATTTTCCTCTACTTTATTAGAGGTGTTAATCCACAAGCAGCATGTTTAATTTAAAACTGCATTACTAAACCCAATAAAAAGTCCTAGCAGACTCCGTGATGGTGAAACTTTCATGCTTCCCTTTTGTCAACTATTATCCCTGCTATAAAGATAATAATTAAGCAAAATACTACTGTTATGCCCAGACCGTTTATTCCCCGAAGAAGACCACCAGAGTCCAGAGTCAAAGCTAAGCAGCAAGGATCTTTATTACAGGTTCGAACCTGGAACTCTCCCTCGCTCGAGAAACGAGACGGGCAGGAGAGCTCCCCCACTGAGCTCCGAACAAT